>NC_065410.1:6276681-6579712 GCF_024362695.1 Pectinophora gossypiella
AAATATACTTTATTGCACAGAACTAAATTTCAACAATCAGACATAATACATGAATGCAGCCAATCTATTGATTGACTCTAATCTAATCTAGGGATCTCCCATGCTTATGGGATCCTAGGCTAATCTAGGGATTAGCCGACCTTTTATGACATATCTGGGAAGACAAACAGCTGAAAGTGTCCCAGTTTTTTTTTTTCGCTTTCAGTACATACCACATTGAACTTTTATTCGTTCATGTATGAGTTGTTTTTACCACTTCCGAAAAATATTATTATAAACCTTTTTTTTTTATTTTATTTTTCTCGGGAAAAAAACGAATGTGCGTCACTAAAGTATAACACGTGTAGGCGTAAACAACCCGTGCGGGACTCTTATTTTGTTTTACTCTTTTTTTTTACACCAGTATCACATAACCTTTGTGAAAAAAGTGATACATAATTAAAAATATTCTTCTAATTACGTCTCCCTTGAAATATTTCTTTGAAGCGACATATTTTGATGAGAACAGCCACAAAAAAAAGCTAATTTCTTTTTTTTTTAATATCCGTCAGACAATACATCAAAGAGAAAGGAAGTTTACGCTGATTCATAACGTTTATAATTATCTAGTGTCAGGACATTTAAAAACGTACAGGTCTTTTAGGACCTGTTCAAATTATAAATAATTTCCTTGAAATAAGTTGTTACTTTTTATCTGCCATGTACCAGATGTGCCTGTCAATTATTAATAGTCTTTCTTGTGCCACGTGTATGATGAACTTAAATCTTCTATCGTGTGGGTTGTGAGGTGGATTACCAATCCCATCAACCCTGGTGTCAGGGCTCATGTGACGACTACTAACTTACATCAGTAAGTAGTAACCGAGACCAACGTCTTATCTGCCTTCCGAAGCACGGATCATCTTACTTTCGGATAATCAGGTGATTATTGACAGAGGGATTGCGTCCTCTAACATGATGGACTAATGTTATGGGCGATAGGCTGATCCCTTATCACCATAAGGTTCATCATATCCATCTTAGGACTTCGTATCAACAGTGGCTGCAAGTTGTCTTTGATTACTTGTGGCTCTGCCCACCCCATTTGAGATTACGGGCGTGAGTTTATGTATGTAGGTGATTAGCCTGTAATGTGCTAACCAAACTAGGGATCACAAAATTATTTTTGTGATATGTCCCCACTGGGATTTGACCCCGGCATCTCCGGATCGTGAGCTCAAATTGGATCACGTAGGTCGTTTATAAGTATAAAAGCTATAATAAAGACAACAAAGCAGAGATATTTAAACCTAAAATGTTCCATGCAACTTGCGTGAAACCTTATCAAATAGAAGACAGCACTTTGTCTAAAAAATCAGATCAAAGCGTCGGATTGTACGTGCGTAGTAAGGCGGTTTTCACACGGCGCCGCGCACCGCCGCGGAGGACGGCGACGGTGAAGCGGATTTCGCGGTGCTCCGCGCGGTGAGGCGGTTTACGCGCCTGTGCGCGCGGATGGATTTAACGCGCTGAAGTGGTGGCAGCAATCTGGCTCTTGTGGAGTTATTTATGGCGTAGAAAGAAAAAAATAAGAAGATATTGGGTTCATCCATTTTTGCAAAGCAGAACTCGAAATGGGCCATTCATAATTATTCTATAAAAGTTTTTTCATGTGCCAAATAGCAGAGCGACTTTCAATCTCCGAAATAAACTTCTCGACATCGAAAGTCATTTTTAAATTGCATTAACACGTCCTGCACTCACGACAATTAGCGCGGTTATGCGGTTCCTCGTGTGCGAGGCGCCGCCCCTCCGCGCGGATGGCAGCGCGGAGGGGCGGTGGCGGCGAGAGCACCGCTTCACCGCGCGGTCGGGCGGTGTACGTGTGCGAGGCACCAACGGATTTCATACAGACCAATGCGACATGAGAACCGCCTCACCGCCCACCGCGGCGGTGCGCGGCGTCGTGTGCAAATCGCCTAATATAGTCAACAATTTATTTCATTGACAACGATATCGTAGACGGTGTAAAATACGACCTACCGTAAGAAATAAGCGATATATCGTCACAGTGCGCGGTGTGAGGTAAATCTGTAATATTTTCTTCTTATTTTTAATCCTGTTATGTCCCTCTGGAATATAGGGCTCGAACAATAAATTTCCACACTCCTTGATCTTTTATGGCTTATGTAGCTTGCTCCCATGACAGCAACGAGTTTTCCGTCCTCGGTCAACCGAGCGTCTATAACTAGAATAACCAACCTTAAAAATATTATCAAGCCGTTGCAAAATAAACCGAATTACTTATGTTTATTGGTGTCGTCTTTAGCAGCGTTGTACAGCTGCGTTCGAGAACAAAATTCAAGTGTAATTGTCCGTAGAACGGCACTTGATGTCAGACGCAGCCTCTGGGAGGACCGTTTTATAAATTGTGGTGAGCCGACCACGGAATACACAGCTACTGCCTATTGGGGCCGAAAAACGCCTGTTACAAAACATCTTAAACGATTTCTAATTGAATTATTTTTATAATTGTAAACATTTTGTTGAAAACTCATTTATATTGTGTACCTACGTGTTTGGCAGCGCTAGTTTCATGAAATAGGCTTACAACCAACCTTGTTGCAATTACTAGTTTATCGCCTTTTGTGTGTGTTTTTATAGCCTTTGGTGTAGAGTATTGACCTATGTTCAAGTTTCCAGCCGTTTAGTCGTGATTCAAAGGATCAAAAGATTGATGAGAATAGCCACAAGATGAAGAAGAAGATTGTATGTACCAAGTTAAAAACACATTTTTACTTTTGCTTCAAACCCTTTTTAATTATTACTTGCCTTTGGTGTAGAGTATGACCTATTTGCAAGTTTCATCCAAATCGGTCCAGCTGTTTAGTCGTGAATAGATAACAGATAGAGAGCAAAAGATTGATAAGAATAGTCACAAGAAGAAGAAGGTTGTATGTACCAAGTTAAAAACACATTTTTACTTTTGCTTCAAACCCTTTTTAATTATTACTTGCCTTTGGTGTAGAGTATTGACCTATGTGCAAGTTTCATCCAAATCGGTCCAGCAGTTTAGTCGTGAATAGATAACAGATAGAGAGCAAAGGATTGATGAGAATAGTCACAAGAAGAAGAAGGTTGTATGTACCAAGTTAAAAACATATATTTACTTTTGCTTCAAACCCTTTTTTTAATTATTACTAGATGAGAAGTTCTGTAATTAAATTCTATAGCATGTTTAAGCCATCATCATTATCAGCCGACGACGATCTCCACGACGACCGGTCCTGCGCAGCCCAGCGGCTTTCCGCGACCTTCACCAGATTGTCGGTTCGAAGTTAAAGTGAATAAAGACAAAATTAAATCGAAAAAAAATCTGACTCGGACGGGACTTAAAACCGCAGTTCATGTCAAGCCGGGACGAGTGTGTTAATCATTACACAGCCGGGTCCTCCTCATGTCCATGCGAAATTCTTTCGATCTACGTACGTATACAGGGTGACCCAGAAGTTCACGTTCAAAATTAAAAATTGGATAGAGGGGCTCATTGGCTATTAGAAACACCCCCATATATGTTCAGCGATTATTTACGGTTTAGGTGATATGATCCACTTCACAAATATTCATTTTGTCGCTATTCCTTTCTTAATAATTATTTTATTTTACTTCATAACTATGGCTAAAGATATGTACCGCTAGGTGAAAAACCACCCTGTATATCGCCATTAAGTCGACGCCGGCGCTATCTATCTAGAACTACTAATATTACTTAGTCCGATAAGTCCCATCCGAAATATATTTTTTTCGAATTACTTTTTTACACACACGCACTCAGACGCACACAGAATCTTTACATTTACTTTACATACTTCTTTTGTGTACCACTCAATTTTTATAATTTTATGTTTTGTTTTGGCTTCGGCTTCACTTTTCTATAGTTCTAAGGTTATAAATTAGGAGTTCCGTAAGAGGTTGGGAGCCTGGTGATCTGTCACACAGGGTCACACCTAGTATCGACACCAGTCTCTCACAAAGGCACTATAGTGTGTATCATTACCTTAGTTAAGTTTACATAATTTGTGTTACCTTTGTGAAGGGAAAATAAAGATTATTTTTATTTTATTTTTTTTATTTTTTTCTCTTTGTGAGTGTCCCTAAGCACGGCTGAGTGCTATAAAAAAATCATGTTTAAGTCGACTCTACTAAATACAAGTGTCGTTCTAATAAAGGACTCCGTTTTAAACTTAAATCGCTTTAAACCTGCCTCGTAAGGTTTTCAAGTCACACTCCCAACTACCCCACAACTCAAATATCGGATTCAATTTCCGATATCCTTGATCTTCTTCGTTAGGACTTATCGGGTCTCATTCCTTTCAGCGAAGTTCCTGGGAAAACATATTCGGAAAATTTGTTTACACTTGCCTGGTTCCCTTGTTATACATATTATTATGGTTAGCATAACGTATTGAATGCATACAAATGTATTGTTTATGAAATGTTATGAATCTGTAAGACTACGAATACATATTTTATTATTACAATGTCTATATGAAACATTAAATGAAAGGATATGATCGAAATGATTTATTCAACAATGAAACGTGTAGTAAGCCTTAAATGGTAGGTATTCTGTATATTTACAATAAGGCAAACCAACAAAGAAACTTCTTCTTCTTTGCGAGTCGATGGGGATCGGTACTAAATTTTTGCTTAAGTACCAATAATTGGCCACGCTTACGGCATTGTCAGTGGCTTCGTAAAGGTCTTTAATACTGCAGGTGTTAGGGCACTTAGGACAGCACAAAAGGTGAGCCATAGTTTGTGGTGATACTCCAACAAAGAAACTGAAATTATAGGTATCCAAATTACAAGCTACATTTTTACAAAAATCTCAAGGAACGTGGCACTTATAAGTACATCATGCGGCGGTTGTACTTCTGGCCACCCTAATTGAGAATATAGTCGTGAAGTTAGATACTTCATTGTAACAGAATAAGTCCTAAGCAGAAGAATGTGTGGAACAGTCATTCTAACTGGTACGTTGTTCCCTCCCAATGCTTTTGGGCTCGAGCCAAATCTGCGAGTGCATTATTCTATTCTTTTATTTTTTCTGCGCGGCTTCCCTTTAAAGTGTATTGTATGCATACAGGTGGACATGGCGCGAATGTTAAATTCATGTATTCGCGAGCAATTTACAATTATGCATTTTTTGTACACAATAAAACAGACACAAAAATTAAATTAAATTTATGAAACAAATAAAAGAGAAGGTGCAGGTCGTGTCGTATCATGAGGTGTACGTTTTGGCGGGAAGGAGAGTGGAATGGCGATTACTCCACCGACAAGAGCGCAGCTCTAAATAAAGAGAGAGAGAGAGAAAACAGACACAAGAAACGTACAAAAAAACAGACAGATTTCTTCCAGCTGACCTACGTGACTTGAGAAATATTGAACGTATAATATTATAATAAAGATATACATACATATGCATACAATATATTTAGAAATTAAATTAATATTAATATAAAACAAAATATAAAACTACAATACAAATTTAAATTAATTCATTATATTTTCTATAAATATTATATATAATTTAGGTTTATAATAATAGGTCCAACCACAACCACCACCAACCATACCATATATAAGCAATTACAACAAATGCAACTCAGGCAAAACTCAAATAAGTCCTTCAAGATCCTTTTAAAACTATCCACCGTGACAGATTCCTGAGTGACCCTGGGTAGCGTGTTCCACAGTTTGACGGCCTGCACGATAAAGAGTCACCGTACATTTTCGTAGAATAGGGGGAATTTTCAGGTGTAAGTTGTAAAGCCGGTAAAGTACGCTCTGGCCAAGTAGTTAATGCCATCTGCGGCAAATCTACAATAAGTCACGTCTAAAAAAAGGTAAAGTACGAAGTACGATATTGAGACAATGAGGGATTATTTATAACATCAAACAAAAGAACAAGGATATGATGTCGCTGTCGATACCTGATCGGAAGCTATTCCAACTGATTTCTGTATTACGAAACATGATCATTTTTATGCTCATAATAGAAGTTTGCTGAACTAATCTACCCTTAGGCGACTTTCTAAGTTTATTTTATGTTTATAAGAAGCGTCTTTGAAGTCTGAAGAATTCTTTGAAATCTGGATCAAATTTAAGGCAAAACTATTTTTACACAATAGCTTATACTTAGCGATCAATTACAAAAACTATATCTTCTTTTTATGACGTGACTTATTGTACATTTGCCGCAGATGGCATTAATTACTTGGCCGGACAAATGGGGAGCGCTGAAGGCTCTCACCAAACTATATCACTAGACTAAATTAATAAAGTAAGTAAGAAAATGCTATCAATGCAAAATACGAAACTATTAAAAAAAATGTTGCAAATACCTAGAAACATTTATTACGAATGATGAGAGAATTAATGGACAACCTAAGAAACCAATCAGAGAGAAAATTACGTAACACAAAAATAACCGTAACGAAGCTAATTAAAAACGGAGGAACAGAAGGCAATCGAGACAAAGTATTATGAGTAGAGTTCGGACGAGTACGATAAACATCGGGGACGGTCGCAATCACGAGTATCCGAGCTCGAGACAATATCCCCAGAGTAATGAGATCTTGCCCCTTTACAGGTCGTATAATTCTCTGACAACAATATCATATTCGTAAAGCTAGTCATTGACGAAACTGAAAATGCTGATGAAATATATCCAAGGGATGCTAGAAGCAGTCAATCAGTTCGCAACAGCAAGCACCTCGTACCCCGATATACTAACCCCATCGAGTGTTTATCATTCTCCGTCTTTAAGCGCTAATTGCTCACATGCTACTCGACACCGGGTCGTTTCTCACAAATATAATGCTCTCAGATCTTCATTTATCGAACCTCGGCTCGAGACGTCACTCGAGCCAAGGTTCGATACGTTTACCTTTGAAACTTTTGCCACAAATGGCATTAACTACTTTAAGGGAAACACCGAGAACAGTATACACTTAGTTTATTTCTCTCTCTCTCTCTCTCTCTATTTAAGAGCTGCGCTCTTGTCGGTGGAGTAACCGCCAAGTTTATTTCTAATAACTTAAGAATTTACACAAAACATCAAAAGGTCGCGCGGTAGCGTTGCGGAACTGAACAGTGTAGGCTGAACCCGGCCGCCCGCGCACCGGGAAGAGACGTACACGCAGGGAAGCAAGGACCTCGTAGGTTAGGACGTACTGTAGCCGCTCTTATCTGACCGAGCCCTGAGCCGAGGTTCGCGCCCAACTGGGCACCCTCAGGCCTGTTGTCTTAAACGTTGTACCGGGTGCGAACCTTCAGCGCTCCCCATTTGTCCGGCCAAGTAGTTAATGCCATCTGCGGCAAATCGGAAAAACATCGTCGATTAGTTGTCAATTTTATCGAACCTACTGTTGGTTGGCTCTGTTCGGATCTTCTCAAATCAACGCCATAACACGTAATTACTATGGAATTTGTATGTAAAAGTACACTGTGGCGTCATAGAAAAACGTGATGAAATGTCGGACTTTTACGTTTCCTTGATTAAAAATCATAAATAAGTTAAATAGAAGAAAGAAAACGTTTAATCACGACCCTATTCTAATAATAATTACTATACTTACCGAAGTTGCAACACGTGGGCGAAAGAACGTAATTTTTCGTTTTAATTTTACCAACCTTACCTTTTTTCCAGAAACACATTTTACGTAAGTACACTTATTTTACGGTTATGGTGTCTTAGTGAAGACGGATTTAATGGCTCTGTCCTTTATAATTACCCCTTTCCGGTCTATTTTCGGGGAATGAAAATGTCCTAAAACCATTAATATCTAAAAACTCTAACAGATTCTGGTGTAACGAATGTATCTCTACAACCTTTAAAGGAAATACATAAAAAATGAGATGGAAAAGGAGAAAAGCATCAAATATCGGTTTTGCTCATTCTAATAACAAAAATGTAAAACTAAATTTTGTAGTAAGTATAACACAATAAGTGCTTTGTCATTTTATATAATAATTAGTATTACCTACATTATATATTTTGTGCTAATAAGGCAATATAACTACGCTTACATCATGTGCATCACTTTTACAATTCTTAATTATCACCGCCAGGAATCAGGTCCTCCAGATCGTGAGCCAAAAGCTCTAACCTTGTAACTAAAAGATTCCTTCTTTCTTCTAAACTTCTATTTTGGTTTATGTAAGTAACATATCGCACCCTTCCGTGGAATAAAGAAGTAAGTGCACTTGCGATATTTATTTATTTTTTTAAAGAATGTCTAGGGCCCTGTGCCGAGGTTTTTCTTGCAGCTTCTTTTCCCCGGCTATACAGGTTGTGAGAAGTTGCAGTAGTTTTAGGCGGATGAGACGTTCGTTATGTAAAAATTGACGATTCAAAGTGTAACTATGTTACCTACTGAATAAAGATATTTTTGAATTAGAATTTGATATTTTTTAACCACGGGGGAGTGCGATATGGCCGTTAGATAATAATTTCAAATTGTACGGCATCATAGTATGCAGATAGAAAATATTGAATATTGACTACCGATGCTGTTGCTACCCCACAGAGGCCATTTAAGAACCGCATTAATTGAATTCAATTAATTGGCTGGTAACTTGTACAAAATTTAAAATATCGGTAGCCATTTTTGAAATTGGTTATCAAGTATGTATACAAAATTGGTCATTTCATCTTTTAAATAACACAAAAAATATAACGTAATTTATTGTTTTTTATTAAACATTTTTTATTATAATTAATTTTAATTGTGACCCATTAGTACACCGGCTTGCTCCTCAAACAGGCAGCACCGGTTCAAACCTTGATACCGGACTTGCAATGAGTTATTAAAATATCTTAGTGCAATTGTCACTAACCCAGTTGGCTCGACCATTACAGACGACGATACGGCTCACCACCTATAACGGTACGTTATGTCATGTCTAATGTTTAATTGTATTCTTTGTTCCGGTCTGATACCTCGTTTGAGCTTTCGACAAAGGCTGTCTCTTAAGCTCAGTGCACACAGGCGCACCCTAGGAGAGTTCCACGCATGCACTCACAGACTGACATTAGAGTTTCATTAACTCGTGCCTGCGGAGGATTTTTTTGTAGCTTATTTACGGCTGTATAGGTTGAGAAACTGCATTTGTTTTAGACTTCGGGTAAAATATACTTACTTATATACAGGATGTTAGTGACATCGTAACGAAAACTTTGAGGGATGGTTCAGACCATGATTCTG
This sequence comes from Pectinophora gossypiella, assembly GCF_024362695.1. NCBI lineage: Eukaryota > Metazoa > Arthropoda > Insecta > Lepidoptera > Gelechiidae > Pectinophora > Pectinophora gossypiella. The sequence continues at coordinate 6,285,936 of NC_065410.1, forward strand.
AGTTAATATCAAGTGGAATTTTGAATCGCAAAAGTATAGAATTGAAAATAATTACAAAAAACTAAAAAAAATCATAAATTTGGCGACGGAAAATTCCACTTGATATTAACTCAGAATCATGGTCTAAATCATTCCCCTCAGTATTCGTTACGATGTCACTAACACCATGTATTATAAAACTTACTATTAAAAGTGTAACTAACCATGCTACCTACTGAATAAAAAATAACACGATCGTCCTGGCTAAGCAGGAGCTGCGGGTTCAAGTTCTGTTCGAGTCATACTTTTCCGATTTCATTTTCTCTTTGTAAATAAAGTTTTTTTTTACTCTTTAAATCCCGTTCCCCGGCTAGCGACACTCGCGATATCACCACTGTATACATTGGGCTTTATTTACATTAAAATTGAATTAGTAGGTACACTCTCGTCATTCAACTCGCGAACCGACTATTACCTATTTAGATATTCACAGACGGTTTGTCAAAGCGTTTCTATAGTTCCACAATCATTCTCTTTGCGAATTCTATACCACAATTACCTATAGGTATATTGACATCGTAACGAATACAAACGGGGATGATTCAGACCATATTTCTGAGTTGATGTTATGTGGAGTTTTCCGTCACAAAAGTATGGAACTGAAAATATTTTTAACAGACAGACTTACAATTATGGCTCTGAATCATCCCCCTCAGTATTCTTACGGTGTCACTAACGGTCTAACACGAACATGAACGTACTTGTACGGGGTGTAAATGACATTGTAACGAATGCATAGAGGGATGATTGCTTTTGTTATTCTGAGTTATAATCAAGTGAAATTTTCCATAGCAAAAGTATACGTAGAATGGAAAATAATTTAAAAACGAACAAAAAAAGTCATGAATTTTGAAACGGAAAATGTCACATGGTATTTAACTCAGAATCATGGTCAAAATTATCCCCCTTAGTATTCGTTACGATGTTACTAACACCCTGTATGAAAATGTGTAAAATTTTGTATAACTTACTAAACGGTACAGGATTACGAATAAATATCTCCTTCCATTCGGTCGAAAGTCTTAATGATTATCTGCAGTCGTAAGCTCAGCAGAGCATGATTGAGCCGCAAGCCAGAATTCAGGTCATCATCATCCCCCTAGCATTATGCCGTTTTTAACAGGATCCGCTTACCTAACCTGACGATTTGACAAGTCCGGTTTTTTACAGACGCGACTGTCTGTCTGACCTTTCAACCCGCGAAGGGAAAATCGGCCCAATACAGGTTAGGTCACATACCTCCGAAAATCCACTTCTCGGGAATGTGGGTTTCCCAACAACGAAAACTATGGGGTATGGGTCGCTACCACTAAATTTAGAAGCTAAATATCCGTCTCCACCATAAATCCTGGATTAGGATCCAATTAGACTGTAATATTAAGTGATAAAGTCGCAATGAATCACTTGGGTAGCTTTGTTACGCAGAGCGATTTAACAAGCAATAAATTTGCCACACAGTTGCGTGTTACAACTGCAAATATCTAGATACACTATATGTGGAATTCCAGCCAACGATGTAACCAGTCCCCGTTGCGCGGATTACGTAAACGCGCGCGACGCGGAGCTTGACGCCAATAAACTGCAAAGTCTGTCGATTGAAGTACGTAGTATGTGATGCGTCTTGACGCGTATCCCGTGCCGCAGGGGCAGGCAAAGTAATACTAAGCCTCTTTAGTAAATCTTACGTACATAATTACGTTAACGATATAAATTCATTACCCCAAGAGAAAGTATTGCAAAACATAAAGCAGGAAACGAAACGTGACTTAAATAAGAATGTAGGTACAGATTTGTTGCGTAGATGAAGACGAATATTTAGTCGTTTTAGTAGTCTGCGTCGATCACAAAGAATTCTTGATTAAAAAGTCAAAATCAGAAATTGTATTTTTTTTTTGACATGACTTATTGTAGGATTGCTTAAGATGATTCTGATAAGAAATACTTCAACAGTCAAATGGGTAGCCAGTACAACTTATTAAGTAAATAAATACTTTCAAAATACGATCACTAGAGAAAACTTAAAGAAAGTCTAGATTCTGTTTTAGGTATTTCTATTGTGTAGCCATAAAGTAACTGATTAGCCCTTTGAATGCGGTTTTCAAAACTTCGTTATAAACACGTAATGAGTGAGATACGTCTCGATTTCGAAAATATTTGAGTTACAGGTTGAAAACAGTAATGTACCTAGGAATAATAATGTGTCACACCACATTCAGATTATATTGTCTTAAGGGGCCTCTAGGTGTTGGCTTCGGCCCCACGCATGCCTTCCATAAATCCGGGACTCCTAAGGCCCAAGATATGAAAATTTACATTCTAAGTATATTAATCAGACAAAGATTTATTTGTTTTGGTTTTATTTCATTTTATGTTTGTTTTATTTGTTATTTTTGTTCTGTAGCTGTTTTATTTATGGTGTAAATAAAGTGTCTCTCTTCTCTGATCTGAAATCTTTCGAACGGTCATAAAAGATATTGAGATGAAAATAAAACAACAACAAAACTTCAAATTACAAAAAGGACATAAAACAATATATGTTATTAGGTATATAGTACGGAATATGTGTACGTATCTGTAAGGGAATAGTGTGTGTGTGTGTGTGCGTGCGTGCGTGCGTGCGTGCGTGCGTGCGTGCGTGCGTGCGTGCGTGCGTGCGTGCGTGCGTGCGTGCATGCGTGCGTGCGTGCGTGCGTGCATGCGTGCGTGCGTGCGTGTGTGCTTGCGTGTATGTGTGTGTGTGAGTGTGTGAGAGAGAGAAAGAGAGACGTGTGTGTGTATGTTGCGATTGGGTGTGTGACCACAGAGATGTTGATGAGGTTTAATAATCGTTTGAATGTTACCACTTTTACAATAGGGACACGTCACTGGTTGAAAAGGTTCAATCCAAAAAATAAACACGGAGTCTGATTACACATATGAAATTAAATGAAAACAACCGGCTTTTTTAATTATTATTTTTCACAGCGGGTCACGGACAGAGTTATATTTCTATTAATGTTATAATAACATCTGACATTACTCCAATGAGCATTGGCCTCGAATGAAGCTAAATTATTTTCTTTTCAACTAAATTCATATTTGAGACAAGATGTCAGCCACAACATCAAATATTATATTATAAGGAAAACATTTGGAAGGAAAGGAAAATTAATTTATTAAGAATATTTTTATAATATTTTAATAACTTATGATAATGAAACGAAAACCTGTTTAGTCTCTCGAATCTATCCAATAATACAAGAGGCGATGCTAGATAATTATTCCGATTTTATTTGTAGAGTTTTTGCCTATTCTTAGTTTAGGCTTTTTTCTTAATTAAGTGGTGAACGCTATTTTATGAACGCAAGAAATCGTTCATTAAGCCCAAATTAATATCGAAAGGTTGAGTAATTTTAAAATTGGTTCAATAAACCTTTTAATAATTTCGGGTTGCAAAAGATGGAAGTTCAAGAAGCCGTGATAAATTAATTTTGAAGCCTTGAAGAAAGCGACGGGTACTCACAGGATCAAATTAAGCATTTTCATCGCCTTTTTTTCCCCACTGCGGCAAAGCAAAAAGGAGGGTTATGTGTTTGACCGCTATGTATGAATGTATGTATACATTGTGAATAATAATAAATAGACTGCTGTGATTGCTTGTGCTGTCAACAAAAACCAGGCCTGGTTTAAAGAGTGAAGAAGCTGATCACGTAAGTGTTTCCCTTTTTCTTTGAGCTGGGCTATTTTCAGGGTATAGAGACAGCGCAAGTGGTTAGGATTCTTCCTTTCCACCTTTTTTCTTTTTTTGCATGAATGTGTATCAAACACATAAAATGGTATGTATATGTGTTTATGCAAGTCTGTTGCAACCTAACTTCTAAACTACCTATCAGAATTTAACAAATGAGGTGTTACTAGAAGCGTTTCGCTTTTCCGGTGGTTATAGGCTATGTGACTTATGAAAGAGCTCAATTCGCACATTTCAAATATGTGCTTACTAGGTTTAACTTGCGAGCTTCTTTATATTTACTCGATAATAACGTTGAATTGTTAACATAACTGCTCAGACATTTTCCAGACATGTTTTATGTCCAAATTATATATAAAACACGTATAGCAAACACGTTATCTTAATTAATAAGATCCCAAGATAATTTTTATATATTTTCAGTTCCATACTTTTGCGACGGAAAATTCCACTTGATATTAATTCATAATTTTCGTTACGATGTCACTCTTCTTCTTCATCGCGTGGGTTGTGGGGTGAATTACCAACCTCATCAACCCTGGTGTCAGGGTTACTATTGAGCCGCCAAAGGCCCTGACGTGGCTCATGTAGTGGTTACTCACTTACATCAATAAACAGTAGGTAACCGGGACCAAAGACTTAACATGCCTTCCGAAGCACGGATCATCTTACTTTCAGGCAATCAGGTGAATCAGGTGATCAGCCTGTAATTTCCTAACCATACTTAGGACCAGAAAGATGATATGTCGCCATCGGGATTCGAACCCGGGACCTCCGAATCGTGAGCTCAACGCTCAACCACTGGACCACAGAGACCGTACGACGTCACTAACACCTTGTATATTACCCTCTGACTAACCCAATAGGGAATATACATAAACATAACATAAACTGCCTATATACGTCCCACTGCTGGGCACAGGCCTCCCCTCAATCAACCGGAGGGGGTATGGAGCATACTCCACCACGCTGCTCCACTGCGGGTTGGTAGAGGTGTTTTTTTACGGCTAATAGCCGGGACCAACGGCTTAACGTGCCCTCCGAAGCACGGAATCAACATACTTTTTCGGACAATCAGGTGATTCAAGCCTGAAAAGTCCTTACCAAACAAAGGACAGTCTCACAAAGTGATTTCGACAATGTCCCCATCGGGAATCGAACCCGGACCTCCAGATCGTGAGCCTAACGCTCTTACCACTAGACCACGGAGGCTGTTATAGGGAATATAGTCGTGAGCTTATAGAGCAACTTCCATGCACTTCCATAGTGATTAGAGGGTTGGGCTCACAATCTGGAGGTCTGGGTTTGATTCCATGTTACGCAGTTGGTTGGTTGGTTGGAACCACTATCTCAAAAACCTCCACCTATAGTCGAACAGCGTGGTGAAGTATGCTCCATTCCTCCTCCGGTTGGTTTAGGGGAAGCCTGTTCCTAGCACTGCAACTTATCATCATCATCAGCCCATTAACGTCCCCACTGCTGGGGCACGGGCCTTCCCTATGGATGGATAGAGAGATCGGGCCTTAAACCATCACGCGGGCCCAGTGCGGATTGATAGTTATTAACGACTGCTAATGCAGCCGGGCTAGGAACGGCTTGACGTGCCTTCCGAAGCACGGAGGAGCTCAAGATGAAAACTTTTTTTTGTGGTCACCCATCCTACGACCGGCCTTTGCGAAAGTTGCTTAACTTCAACAATCGCAGACCGAGTGCGTTTACTGCTGCGCCACCGAGCTCCTCAACTTCTATAGGGAACTTATATAGGCTATTAATTATGTCTTATGTATGCTATATATGCAGTTTATACCTTATGGTTTAGAGTAGACCGTACTAAACCTTTTTCAAGTTTATTTGTAAGTGTTCATTATATTTACAAAAAGGCCTTAATTTTTAGACGTGCTCCAATTTCGAGGGTTATTCGCGTCTCAAAGTTGTTAAGATTTCATCTCACGAATATTTCGCGGAGGGAGTAATTACTCGAGCCGAGTTCTGCGTAACCCTATCCCCCTGTACAAGCAAATGACGAGATTAGCTTATTGTACTAAGAAATGTTTAGCAGTTAATTAAATTCTCGAATCATCTAATGTTATATATCCGGCTTTATAAAATATGTTCAATGTTGCATGTGTGACGCATGCGTGTTAAATACTGGAACAACAAAAAAAGCAAAATTCATATTCAATAGCAACACCCGTTCTTCATGGCTTCATCAGCATCTCCATAGTGTTATCCCGTTTTTTCACAGGGTCCGCTTACCTAACCTCAGGATTTGACAGGTCCGGTTTTTTACAGAAGCAACTGCCTGTCTAACCTTCCAACCCGCGAAGGGAAAACCAGCCCCATATAGGTAAGGTTCGAAAATGTATTTTTCGGGAATGTGGGTTTCCTCAGGATTTTTTTATTTTTATTTTTATTTATTCGGGTTAACAACAGCTCATTTACAATACTTTACAATAATATTATGTTATAAGCTAGTGAAGCTAATTACAGTTAACCACGTATTAATTAAAGTAGTAGAGGCAGACGAGTTCACGTATATCAGTGGTACGCGTGTGTGTGTGATGTGTGATGTGTGTGTGTGTGTGTGTTATGTGTTTTGTGTTATGTGTGTGTGTGTGTGTGTGGATAAGTTTCTTCACCGCTGAGCACTTGATAATCATTTATAATCCAAACATGAATTCGAAAAAAGAACATCGACAATCATTGGTTTTTGCCTGTGCTGGATTCGAACCTGCGACGTCAAAGTGAGAGGCAACCGTACTATCAAGTGGGCTACCACGAGCAGGTAAGTAAGCGCACCATGTCGACACGGGATAACGCTAGGGAGATGATGATGATGATGATGACACTGTAAATGTACGATATGATATCAATGACTAAGGTATTATGATTAATGGAGTTGTCCCTTTTAAAGTTTTTGTACCAATATCAAAGATATCATTTTTACAAGACCAATCAAAGTATAATTTAGATCCCAGAAAAGTATTGAATGTAATATAATTAAATTTGATCGTCGGTGAATTTCTCACTTGGTTTATTAAAATCCAAATTCGACTGTCGTTTGAAACACAAAACATTAAATCAAAACATTTGGTTTCATGAAAATCTCGTTAGTCACGTACCTAATGAATGAATAACTCATAAGCTTCAATTATAGACAAATTCAATTCAGTTGCGCTGATTAGACCAAACTAATTGTATGGAATGTATGGGGTATGACACGATTTCACGCACATACTTATACTGACAGCTATAACCAGTATTCAAATGTCAAGAAACGACAACTACTTTTCGCGTTAGTTGAGTCTGCTTCTTCTTCTTGTCGTGTGGGTTGTGAGGTGGAATACCAACCTCATCAACCCTGGTGTCAGGGCTCATGTAACGTCTACTACTTACATCAGTATGTAGTAACCGGGACCAAGGGCTTAACTTGCCTCCCAAAGCACGGATCATGTTATTTTCGGAGAATCAGATGATCTGCCTGTAATATCCTAACCAAAATAGGGATCACAAAGTGATTTTTGTGACATGTCCCAAACAGGGATTCGAACCCGGACCTCCGTATCGCGCGCCGAATGCTCAACCACTGGACAACGGAGGTTGTTAGGTAAGTAAGCAATCATTGAACAAAGTTTCGCGCCCAACTCAACGCTCCCCATTTGTTTCACCAGTGTCATATGCGGGAAATCTACTATAAGTCATGTCAAAAAAGGGAACAAAAGATAAATATTTTGAATTTATTATATACTTACATAAAATATTTATGTACGGTTACAAGCATTAATATGTATACACTTTGGTTAATGTATACACATGTCACATTAACTTTTTTGACAAATTGAACTATAAGTCTCACTAAATGTCAAATATGTTAGTGCGACAGAGTTCTAAAGTGGGTACCTGTACCTATGGCCCAAGACACACTGATATGACCTAATTTGACAGGACGATTAATAGACGACAAGCGTACTATGAATTTAAAAACCAACCCCAAACCCCAACCCCAAGTTTTCTTTATCTATTCGTCGGTAAACAAGACTATTGTATTTTCATTTAAACTAACTTAGCTAGTTGCGTAGTTAACTAATCAAGTAAGAAAAACAATTCATTATTCAAGCAAATACACGTATCTACGTATACACGAACATAGGTCTATGTTTTCATAGTATGCTATGTAGCTATACAGAATTGTTTTCGAACAACTTATGACAGACGCGTCACATTTTGTAATTCCACTACAACAACACGAACTTGATTAAATTTAGTTGAGTTCCGCATTCATCCTGTTAACTGAAGCTCATAATCAGAGGTAATATAAAGTAATAATATTATAATCAGTTATTATTTTAGAAGATCTTGCAAAGTAGTTAGAATAGGTAAGGAGGCGGTTAAAATGGCCACAACGAAGCACCTAAGAAAGCAATTTTGCAAATTGACATTTGCGCATATAAAAGTAAGTGCGCAATACAAACAAATGTCAAATAGCAATATACCGGACAATTATAACGCTCTAGTGACACCTCGTTTGTTAATTTCTAGCAAAATGGTTTAGAAGTTAGGTTGGAACAGACGTGCATACATGCATAATATAGCAGTCAAACGCATAACCCTCCTTTTTGCATAGTCGGGTAAAAATGCAATGTCTATCACGAGCTAACGATTAACTAGCTAGCTTGCGTAAAATGTAATTCGAAATGTAACGCTTTAACTTTTAACGAAGTTAACTTTTTGATTAACGGATTAGCGAATAACAAAGTTAACTATTTAAATTACATAACTGTGCGCAGCTACGATAATAAGTGGGTATAAATAAATAATTATACAACATGGTCGGTATGACAGGCACTTCGTTTCGTGATCATCTGGTCGTGCATGACATTTATAAGAAATAAAGATTCAAACACAACTGACAGTATCAAGTGATAACTATCGAGTGGTGACGCTATATAACCATTCAAAAGCTTATTTTATAAACTTCGAAATAAGTTTTCCCATGCTGATATTAAAAAAGTTTTCGTATTGTAAAGCTAAATCGTAACTTTTGTGCGTAACGTCTCACTTGACGCTATAGCTCATTGTATTTGTATCTACCAACCATGCTTGATGTCCCGGGTTCGATTTCCGGCTGTGTATTTTGTAAGCAGTTAAGATCGAAATCATGGCCCTAGCATTGACATATTTTTCACAAGTTCCACTTACCTAAATTCAAGATTTGACAGGACCGATTTTTTACAGAAGGGACTGCCTGTCTGACCTTCAAACCCGTACCAATTGAAGTTAAGATCGAAATGCCAAACTGTAAACAAAAGCAGCAGGCTATGACGTTGGAGTCTTACAAAAACATACAATGTTACTTCATGCTAATCATTCATGCGTGTCAAAAAAGTGAACTAAGGATTACGTCAACTCTAAATATACATGCATCGGCATGTGCTCCACAAGCCATGCGCCGCGCGCCTCCGCATTCACACACACATTGTGCTACGTACGTGTAACACAAAGCAACGCGTGCAGGGCACCTCGCAATTTCCGTATCCGCCTTAAGGCGATTGACTTGTCCGCCTTAAGGTGTAATAGGTGAATGGTAACTTGTACTTAATAGTTATATCAGACATCTCGCTACTGGATATGGGAGTACATACTTCACTATGCCGCTCCCTTAGGAGTTGGTAGAGGCCCTTGGACTAAAAGTTGACACATTTTCCTTACACTAACCTGGCCTGACTATGGGAAGTATGGATCATACAGTTTTCTTTTTCACGGCAAGCTGATGGAATTTACATCAGTACCTACTTATATTAACTAGGCAAAGTAATTTATAACACATAAACAAGTTGGCGGCACTTAGAGGTTTACTAAGTTATAACCACCAAGATATTAGTTTACAAATGGCTCACAAATCTCGAACTTAGCTCATTATTTGACAACAGCCGCGGCCGGCCAATTAACATGTCCAGCAAATAAAGCTTTCATCTAACTGAGAGCGAATTAACGACAAGGCTTGAAGGTTTTAGGAGAAGGCCTTATATAACTACAGTGCTTCTCTGTGTGTACAGTGCTTTCATCTACAGTGCGTATATTGGAATACAAACGAATACTCAATGTGCATCAATTATTAAATTACTCGTGTATCAGAATTTGAATTCAGAATAAAGTTCTTTATTGATATTTTTGTCCGGAAGCCGCAGTTCTGAATCCCAGTGTGGACATATCACTTATCCCTAGTTTGGTTAGGACATTGCCGACAGATCACCTAATGGTGCGAAAGTAAGATGAGATAGATGATCCACGCTTTGGAGGGCACGAAGCCGTCGGTTCCGAGTACAATTAACATAAGTAAATATGTAGTCGGAACATGAAACATGTCAGGTCTTTGGCGGCTTAATTACTATTAAGCTACTACCCTGGGTTCCTACCCTGGTTGATAAGGTCGGGCATTGATTTCACAACAAAAACAAAAAGTCTTCTTCTTCTAACGTGCGGACTATGAGGTGCATTTCCAAGCCCATCAACCCTGGTGACAAGGTTATTACTTCTTCTTCTTTGCGAGTCGATGGCGATCGATACAAAATTTTTGCTGACCAATAATTGACCACGCTTACGGCATTGCAAGGTTATTACTGAGCCGCCACAAGCCCCTGACATGACTCATGTAACGACTACGTACTTACATCAGTAAGTAATAACCGGCAACAACGGCTTAAAGAAAAAGACTTAGAAATATTGTGCAAGTATCGAAAATCTCCGGAGGCTTATAGGAAATATAAAGCGATAAAAAGAAATTGTTAGATGACAAACGTTCAGAAATTGAGCTAGTGTTTGGATCCGCTGCGGTATTGGTATTTGGATACTACTGTTGTACGTGTGGATATTGGGATCCAATATTGGACCGGTAAATGGGAAACGTCGAAGGCACAATCACATGTTTCATGAGTTACAAGACAGAACAATATTGCATGTGACGGATTTATTAGACCATCCTGCGGTAGATATTACTATCAGGGATTTAAAGTTTAGAAAAAATAATTTCTCAGGTGGAACTAAATTATTTAATCTTCTTTTTCTTATCTATATAATATACAAGATTTAGTCTATTTGGGTTCTTGATTAAAAAGTCCAATCTGTGAGACACAGTTAATTTATTAGAAAAATTCGCGCACACGCATTCCAATACACACAACAGAGAGAGCAAAAACCACAATAATAACGGCCGCGCACACGAACATAGACAAAAGATTTTTGCTAAGGTTCTTATCAAAACAAACCATAAAGTAGAAAATGTTATCTAAGAGTTTATACACACTGACATGAAATAATTAAGTACAAAAATAAATGGGCAGTAATGGTTACTGGCGGAGACGCCAGGGCAGGGTGCCTCTGGTCGCGCTAAGGGGACGTTGCCATAAGGTGTCGATCGCTATGGCCTGGAGAGCGGTCGCCACCTTCGCGGACATAGTTATGTCTGCGAAGGAAGCGGTGGAGAGGGACCGGGAAGACTCTGTCGACTCGCTCCCTATTCACCGCAGACGACCGGGAAGGCGGCGGCGGGCGCACTTGGTCGCAATCGACCGAGTGCCGCCTTGACGGGGACCTATGATGACCACCACACAGGCCCCGTGCTGTAGGGCTCCCCAAGTATTCCGGGCAGCCCTTGGCGGAGGGGGAGGCGCTTGACGCACTCCCATGGGTGCTGGGCCTCAAAGGGCATCCGCCGTCGGGGACGCGGTTGTGTGCAATTGCGTTCCCGTATCCCCGCCACACGGCGGCAAGGAGGAACACCGTTGGGTTTTAGTGGGTATACCGGGTGGCGACATCCGGGGATTCCTACATAACCACGTCGCCTCCCCGGGTGGCGTAGTATGCGTAAGCCATTTCCCAACGTTAAAAAAAATGTATAGGTGTCGATCGCTATAAATATAAAATATAGCCATTGGCCCCGGCTATTAGCGGTAAAAATCACCTCCGCCAACCCGCAGTAGAACAGCGTTGTGGAGTATGCTCTATACCCCCTCCGGTTGATTGAGTGGAGGCCTGTGCCCAGCTGTGGGACATTTATGTTATGTAATATACAAAAGCGAAAAGTCAGTGACTCACGCACTCTTCACGAAATCTCAGAAACAATAGTGTCAAGTTCCTTTTACGACGTAGGGATTTTGCGAAATTCAACTCCTACGAGGGTTAAAAGGGGTGCTAAACCATGTGTGAAACTTAGTTTTAATAGCACAGCTAGTAATACAACAGCTAGCCATGTACCATCAACATGCTGCTAAGCGCACCACGGCCAGTTCTCCAGTCGTCATTCAAAGATTATCGGACTCGCATGTGTTGATGTGTGATGGTCACATTATCACAGTACCTTACACTCCGAAATAGACTAAGCTTACACATGACGTAAGCAATAGATGTTTATAATAAGCTTGGTCCCCTCAGGCGATGACCTTAAAATAACTGAAATGGAATATTACATTGACCAGTAAAAATAAATAGCACTTAATTATTAGGTTTATTCTATTTTCATAAAGGTTAAGTATTGCGTATATATTGTTTTATAAAAGGAAATTTTATTAAATATTTTATTAATATTACTAGAATATATTTTACTGAATCAACCAGAAATTTTTAAATGTGATAAAAGAATATTAATGACAACACATTTGAATCTCAGTCTGATATTTTTTTAATAAGTTTCACGATTTTTAATTCTTTTAAAGCCTCTTTGTATTTTTTTTTATTAGAATAATATTCTAATGTCGTGCTTAATATTATTAAGCTCGTGACATCGTGTTAGATCATGAGCACCAGAGATTATAGAAACAAGGCAGACTTGCCCTCAGCGCTAAATTACACGAGTCCACATGTCGCGTGTTAACTCACTTGGGTGTGTAAAGCGGCCGCACCAAGAACTTTTAATTGCACCGCTACATCAGCTTACCGGCCGTTCATTGCGTAGTAACACAAGCAAAGAAGCATTGAATTATGTGTTTTTTTTTAATAAAATGATCGTTACTTACCGTTTTCCACCTATTATGTCCCTCCGGCTATCTCTCTGTAATAAGAACTCTGTGGCTATTACATTTATCTGAGGCGACTATATTAAGTATCTAATTCAAAAAGCATTTTACATAAAAAATACCATTTCAGTTGGTGCGCTGCGTCTTCAGAAGTCAGAAATTATTGCGCAAAAAGTAAAGCTTTTCAAGTTTTTTCAATGTTATTATTATAGCAAATTCCAACATTTAGATAGGGACGATTGCACTCCACTCTAGGAGATTTTTTCTTGCGGAAAATTGCCCTCGAGCGTTATTGGCCTGCTAAGTGGTCCCGGGCATCGGGGGGCGCTAAGCCTACGCAAGGGGGTTGAAATGGGAAAAGGGGGATGCACCTGGACGATTTAAGTTGTTTTTCCAAGAACGCTTGATGCGGTTTCGCACAAGTCCGCCTCAAAGATGTTATGGAGTTGCGAAGACACAAAGTTCTGCAAACGCTGAAGTTACAAAAACCGCAGCGCCTTTGAGTGCTTTGATGTAACCTGCGATATAAGTAAAGTATATATTGATCCCGAGGCCTGAGAATTTAAGTATTTTAAATTGAGACAACTCAATTTTGGTTTAACTGTAAATTTAAATTTGCATTTGTGGTGATTCCAGTAATAAAAATGTCTACCCAAAATTGACGTGTGTTCCATACATGTTATGTCTGTCGATTGCCCGTTCCTTTCCTTTTCGGCGGATAAGAAAATGACGGATATATCTCAAAAATTAGGAGGTGTCTGCAGGAATCGGGGCATTAACTAACTAAATAAATAAAAAATAACAGAGTTACAGAGTTAAAAAAATATTATTTCAACTGTATTTAATTTATAAGAAGTCAGACGTTATCTAGACACGCGGTCGATCAAACACGATCGAACATAATAATTCTTTGGTAGGTTTATAAAAACTAGCCAAGACAGACCTTAGGCTACAATACATTATCTCATGTTATAAGAAGATATTTTATGTTATACTATTACTAATAAATAAATTCAGGACTGACCATTGAACTTGGCACCCATTTAGATCTCACTTCTTTTGTCGTTGAAGTCAACAACCAAGGCATTTATCATTGTATTGAACTTGGCTGTCATTTCACATTTATGTTTTTGATTGGATTAAAATTACGTAAAGGTTGTCGCTGGGCGGAAAATCACGATTCGGTCAAAAGCACACGTGTCAACAAAATGCCTAGTTTCTACCCTCAAAATATCTCAATTTGTGCGGTTCGGGATCAAAGATGCTGACAAAGAATTGCACATCTTACCTACCGCCGTCTTCGCGGTGATTGATGAAGCAAAGAGCTTTGTACAATTTAAAATGATAGACGAGGAAAACCATAAGAAATATGACACTTATTTTAGACCTTCGACGCTTTCATTCAGTATTTTGTTACAATTGCCGCGCAGAGATCGCTGATGGCTGTGGCGTGTGTGCTGCGCCGATGCTAAGCTGAGCTGTGCTGTGCCGATAGAATTTAAGCTGAGCTGAGCTATTATTTATTATTACGCAATTATTTTATTTAACAATCAGAATAATACTCTTTGGTGGAATATTTTGGAATAATCTAGCAAGAAGGCTTAATATTAATTTGATACAGGCATAATTTAAACTTTTTACGGTCGGTACATGTTTAGTCTGTGGTTTATAAAAAAAAGAGTAGATTCGCGGTTGTTAGTTTTTCATGGGGGCAATTGTAAAAGTGGTTAAATAAATAATGGCGCAATTATACACATAACAACTATTTCGTATTTAATTCAGCATCTCCTTTTACAATTTTATCAATAAACCTTTGTCGTGGCGTTTATCCTGTGTATTTAGGAAGTCCGCCTACTTGGTTTAAAGAAATGAGTAGGCAAGCATCGGTTTTTTCAAAAGAAGAGTTTTAAAATAATAATGTACTTACTTTGATTTTAGTACTTTGGTACATACTTTGTCTCTAGCCAACTGGATGACTAAGCAACATGACATTGTAAGGATAGTTTTACTGTGCGATTTCAACAATTCCTTTGTAGATAAAATTCTTCCTCGCTGTTATTTGAATCAGGTAGAGTAGGTACTACTTTACTTGTGTCGGTTTCTTGAGATCGTTTCACTTTTATTTCCAGAAGTATTATATATTGTGGTAAGAAATGAAAAAGAAATAAATATTTTCTCGATTGTTGAATTCGTTTTCTTGATTTTAAATCCAAGGTTGGATCATAAATTCATCGTACTCGACAATGAAAGGATACTTATTAAAGAAGCCAGAGAAATTGACTCTCATCGGGCTGATTTACGTATGAGTTAGAAGATTTCGTAGCTTAGCATCCTCGATGTAAAACCGTCAAACCAGACCTCCATGTAATTAACAAAATTATTATTTATTTATTTATTAAAAAAAATCGGGCCTTCATACCCTAGGATATTTTTAAATATGGGACTCTGATCCTAATTAGTTTACAACAGCAAACAACATCTCCCATTTCCTAAGTAAACAGATAGCCGTAATAGAATCTGGCAGTTTCATGACAGAGAGGAAATGGCCAGTGAGTGCTCCTAACCTAATAAACTTGGCCTAAGCCTGATACAGAAGTCGGTAATAAACTGTTACACAATCTGACACTAAAGTAACGTATAAAATAAATCAATGTCGTCTGTCACTCGCAAAAGTACGCACGGTTGAGTTTGGGTCGTGTACTAGCTTCAAGATAAAACACGAAATTCTGATTACTAAATAAAGACACACGTAAAACTAACGAAAAACGTTTTCTATTTTTTTTTTAAACAAGAAAAACGTAATAATAAGTCAGAGATTTTATCACTGACGTCGTCTATAACGTCACAGTGTGCTTTATCAAACAAATTCCATAGTATTAATATGGTTTTTTGACGTTTAGTAAAAAGTAACTAATTTGACTAGTTTGAAACTAGCCTATTCAGTTGCAACCAGAATCAATAAACTTATCGGCTAACATATCTTAGTAGATTAGTATTTTATATTATGTTTGATAACACAAAATAGGTATATTGTATTTTTCGTTAGAGGAAAACAAAAAGGAATAGAATATAATAGGAAATAATACACAAGTCATTATGTCGTACCGCGCCGAAACGCTCCATATTTTGTTTGATAGCTTCACAGACATATTAATTTGCCATAATATTTTGAGACTGTATTACCACTGGCCGAAAAACTGACTAATAATCTGGACACCTAGGTGTCTAATTGCAGTACTACATAGGCTATCAGACAATTTCCACACGTGTTGAAACAGGCCTTTAGTTATCCATTTTTTATCTAAAGTATGATTGACTGTATTTATCACATAAAATTATTGTAAACAAAGATCACGGTCATCGGATATGTTTAGATAATTATTTCCACAAATGAATTCCGGAACCCGTAAACTGCCCTGGGTAAATAGACCAAAACGTAATATAAACCAGCGATACAATGGAAATCTTTGACATGAAGTAATAATTTCATGACAGGAAGGAAATGGTCATTACTCCTAGCATCTGCAGAACTATACATTCATTGTGTATTGATTTAGCTCGCTAATAAGACAGGCCACACGATGCGTTGTTATAGAGTCAATGAATGTCTATTTCACTACTTATTTGTGTTGTCGCCGAACGAAGTAAATACTCCTTTGGCCAAAACTCTATGGTCCAGTCTTTTAAAAAAGAAACATAATAGCGGACATTTTTAAGAAGAAAACAAGAAAGGATGACAATTGACGATCGGGCGCGAAAAGATTAGTCATGGTTGAACTATAGGTGTTTAATTATATACGTATTAGTCATATTGATACTGAAATACTGGTAATTGGTAGATAAATAAAAAATATGGGTTTTCGTTAATATTTGCAAGGTGCAAGTCCGATTTTAATGATTTTTTGTTCTGTAGTGGTAGCTTTTTTATATTATTTAAAGTCAGAAACATCTTGACTGGCGCAAGTAGATATTTTCATCGTATAAAAATATATATTTAGGAGTACCTACCAATCGGAAGCCGACTCTGTAGAGAACCTGAAAAAGACTAAATCCATTTTCCGTTGGAATAAAAAAAGAGACATTTTTGTCGTGTGTCATTTGCGATATCGCCGCCTTGCAGTGACGTTCCGTTGTTTTACATAGGTATAATATAACACATAAACTCACGACAATATTTTCTATTGGGGCAATAAGAGATACATCTATCGCATGACGAACTAAATACCTACGCTATACCCAGATTTCTACAAATACATGCCCACGATACGATGCTTTATAACGTCATCGCACTCAATAGGTACGTTAAAATTATAGCGTTGCGATGACGCAACGGACCGGCAACGCATAGTGTGGCCTCAATCTCTCAGCAGGCGACATTAATCAGGCTCATAGCTAATACTGAGATTAATAGACTCGGCCTAGCTTAGCGTAGAAGTAGGTGGACGGTAGTAAACTTTATGTAGTCTTGCTCGTAAAACAGTAGGACGGATAAAACCCTATTGCAATCCAAATCCATAAAATTATCACCTACTTAGTCTTGTTTTTGTTAAAGATAGAATTAATCCACGTTACAAGTACGTATACCGGGACCGTTCCGAAACGTAAAGCGTGAAGTTGTAAGAAAGATACATCAGATTTCAAATGGAGCTATATAATTATATAAGTACAAAGAGATTTATATTATCGATAATGAGGGACTTTCCAGGCTACGTTCCCCACAAAAAATATAGATGGCGCTGTACAGAGTTTTTTAACCTTCTAATAACTTTCTCTCTCTCTCTTTTTATTTTCTCCCTCTCTTCTCTCTCGTTGGTTCTTCTTCTTTTTAATTACGCAAATAACATATACATCGTTTATCTTTATTTTTGGGTGTAAATGATGACCTGCTATTACACCCAGGCATAACAAATCTTCCACCCACTTTTACTCTGATCAAAGAAATAGAAGCAATGTAGGTAGCAACATAATTCGCCTAAAATATCTTAGACAATCATTGGTTAAGGGCTGCGCTGGATTTGAACCTGCGTCTTTAATAAGAGGCAAACGTTCGACCAACTGAGCTACCATGGCTGCTCGCGCCTAGCCATACAACCCATACAATACTATTGTAAATGCTAAAGTAGCTCTGTATATCTGTTACCTCTGAACCGATTTAAATTTTGGTATGGAGATATAATTGACACACAGAAAAAAACAGGATAGTTTTGGTCCCAAAAGTCATCCTGAATTTTTGAGATCAAAAGTCTTCGCAGACGGAATCACGGGCAGAAAGCTAGTATACTGACAAAATTAAATTCCTTGCGTGTAAATACCGAATCACATTTGAATAACAAACCAGCCATTTCAGATATTATGATTTGCTTTTATGATATCGGTTGAGACGAATACTAAGTCGAGCTCACATTAAACTAAGGGTTTATTCATGGGGTGCATTAGAAAAAACGAGTCTTCTAAATGTGTGCTGAGCAAAGTTGGTAGTCGGGTCACGTCTTTAGTGACCGTGTTCTCATATTGGCTGCCGTCGTAGGGTGTTACATAAAGGTACAACATACTTGCTGATTTTGCGACCTATCTAGATTGTCTAGTGTAGTTAGAGTTCCAAAACGAGACAAAATCGTGGAAAAAGCGGGACGTTTGCAAGTCAATCAAAAAAGTACTTATCTTAACCAGCGCGTATGCGCTAATCAAATGTGTATACATTTGATTACTTACGTGGTAAAGATTCCTTGAGAAACTAGAAAGGGTGGTATACAGAAAACTCAACCAATATGGATTACCCGTATATTGGAAAATCGAGTGATGATGAAATCGAAAGAAGAGAAAAATTTAAACGTTTGGCATCCCTCTCTGGCCGTAAAACCCCTGAAAAATAGAGACGGGACATCTCGCTCAAATCGGGATGCCATGCCTGTCACTACCTATGTCGCTTACAATGTCAAACGGCAGAAAAGTTTCTTCCTCATGGCACTCGAACTTTTGACATTTCTGAAAACTTTAAATGAGACCTAAGCGAAAGACTGTATTATGTTGTCATTAAGTATATACAGAATCACGTACTTACACAAAAAAAATATCGAACGACAATATTCATTTTATTAAAACACATAATAAAGAAAAATCTAAGTGGGTTAGTATTTATACACTTTAAGGGGTTTAGTATAATTAAAGAGGTGCTCGATAATTGAACAATCCCCGCTATCGGCTATCGCCTTAAGGTCATTGTTCCACGCACTCTGCCTAGTGAGGTGCCTGTTTATGCTTAAGGGGCCAGTCTCCGGTTGCAGAATCCAGAATTGGAATTTTTCACCCCTCTCGAGGAGCACCCCCGCTCACGTCACTAAACCTGAAGTTGCTATTCCAAACATTCGGTCTACTTCCGCGTGCGCTAATATGGCAGAGGCACTTCAAAAGCATTGTAGCCACAACAGCGCTCTATTGCCGTTGTCGTATTTTACTGGATACTACATACAATATAAAATTATGCAGGGTATGTATTACTTATATATATTTAATTTCGTTCAGTCATCAAATTGGAATTATTTTGTAGATGTTGGAGTTGACTTTGTAAAGCACTTAAAGCTGATGAGTTGCGTCTAGTTTCTGATTTAAAATCACATTTAACTTGAAACCATGTTTCAGCAATAGCAACTGTCTAAACATCTTTCAAGTTCATTGCTCTCGGCTATGAAATCATAAAAATATAAATTTAAAAAGTAAAACTCAACTACGGAAAAATCACGCTCTGAAATTCTTCCGGATAGTAATGTTTAGAAGAATAGCCAATTAAGCAAACTCTTGACACTAGTTGGCTTACTTTTTAGAGCGTGATTTTTCCGTAGTCAGATTTTACGTAAAAACTTATATTTTTAATTATATTATGTTGGGTTACCCTTGCCCAGGGATACGGGTGAAGACCTCAACGGCTGCAGAGGCGGAGATGGGAGCCATCGGTACGGCAATGCAGGACGGAAGGGGCATGTCTCAGGGACTGTAACCTGGAACCTGACAGAGGGCAGCAGTAACTGTCAGTACTATTCAGAGGCAGAGGACAGGAGTCCTAGTATGGCTTTGTAATAGACTACTCTGGGCGCCATCCCATTCGCGTCAGACAGAGTACTGCGGGGCGGAAGGCAAGAGGGAAACCACTGCCCTATTTTTCCCTAAAAAAGTAGCATGGAGAGTATTTTACAGAAATGCTGCACCGACAAGAGCGTGGCTCTTAAATTGATGATGATGATGTTGGGTTAGGTTAGTTAGGGTATTTATCCCGCCCTGTAGTTCCGGGCCGCCCTGTAGTTCCGGGCGCAAGAATAGGGCTACGGTACCCCCTGCCTGTCGTAAAAGGCCACTGAAAGGGGACACTGGAGACCGTGAGTGGTAAGGGCGGGGGCCCGGGCCGCTCTTCATACGGTCTCCGGGAGGGACGGCAATGTGACATGGCCTCGCGTTGCCGTAAAACTGGGATGGCGTAGGGGTGGGGACCTACCCCGGGACGCGCTTTTTATAGCAGGCGCGAGGGAAGCACCGGTGCGTTCGTTAGAGATCCCGGAGCTTCCCGACATGCGCAGCAGAGGGCCATCGGAGGGGTTTTAGTCGGTAAGAGTCCGACATAACCTCGTCGCTACCCCGGGTGGCGAGGTATCCATGAGGATTTCCCCTTCGTAACCAAAAAAAAAAAAGTTAGGGTATTTATAAAGAAAACGTGCTTTATTTATAAAGTATGTGCTCTAGAGGGCGCCACATTTATTGAATCTTGAATAAAAACATGACGTCACATAGCCTATAGCCACCGGACAACCAAGACGCTTCTAGTGACACCTCATTTGTAAAATTCTGACAGATGGTTTAGAAGTTACCTTGGAACAGCTTATGTAATGTTTCAAAACAATTTAAAGCAAAGTAAACATCATCTCCCTATCGTTATCCCGTTTTTCACAGGGTCCGCTTACCTAACCTGAAGATTTGACAGGTCCGGTTTTTTACAGAAGTGACTGCCTGACTTTCCAACCCGCAAAGATAAAACTAGCACAATACAGGTTAGGTAACATACCTCCATAAAATGTATTTCTCGGGAATGTGGGTTTCCTCGCGATGTTTTCCGTCACCGCTGAGCACGTGATAAACATTTATGATCCAAACATGAATTCGAAAACAAATTCAACAATCGTTGGTTTAGGCCTGTGCTGGATTCGAATCTGCGACCTCCAAGTGATAGGCAAGCGTTCTACCAACTGGGCTACCACGGATTTAAAGCGAAGTAAACAGTACTGTAATAAATCCACAAACCCCATAATAAATAATCTATTGCACAATAACAATCAATGCATTGGTGAGCATAGACCATTGTTACATAATGACTTATAATAGGGGGAGGGAAATGTCAATACCGGCCATCTATATCTGTCCAAACTTGCGGTGATATACCGAGGCAATAGAAGAAGTAATAGGCTGTAACAGAATGCTGCAACCCTACCTAACTATGCCTAATACCAAACAAATGTCATTTATTAGCGCCAGGGGAACGTTCCAGCCATTTCTAAAGGGTTAATACACCTGAATGGCTACCAGTATTGTATTTGTCCCATATTTGCACACCTCTGCTACCTGCGCATTTAATGTTATATTAGCCCAAACCTACACAAGAGTATTTCGTTTCATATATGACTTAACTAATCGGAATCATTTATTCCACATGATTATCATAGATGAACTTGTTGAAGGTTAATTTAGTAACAGTTTTGAAATTACTTCATTTCGCGTTATGGTTAAGGAAAAGAAATGTCAAGAAACTGCAGCACACTTACAACACGTACAAGTACGTACAGGTAGCGATACAAGTAAGTATGGGTGTTAGTGATACCGTAACGAATGCTGAGGTGGATGATTCAGCTCATTATTCTGAGTTAATATCAAGTGGAATTTTTCATCGCAACAGAATATTAAATCGTTTAAAAAATCTAAATATACTAAATAAAATATTTTTTGGGCAGGAAAATTCCACTTGATATCAACTTAGAATCATGGTCTGAATCATCCCACTCAGTATTCGTTACGATGTTACTAATACCCTGTATTCGTGCCATTACAAACGTTTAGGTTATAAGTACTAGTAAATAACAGTGCAAGCGATTTATGCTGTTCTAACGTGTGTCCCCACCATAGATCGGTTTTATGGTGCGCTATAGATTCCCATTAACTTGTAATGTGTTGTGTCGGCTATCAAGTTTTATAGCGGTCAGATTTCGTCACCTCATGAAACAGATAGACTACCTTGAACATGGAGTTTGTCGTCCGTATTTTCATGGATCTTGGGGTAGTATAAATCACAAGAAAGCAATCACCAGGTTCGGGTCAATAAAGTAAATTAAACTCATCCTTTTTGGAGTTATGTATACTTGATTTTTCTGATATATACCATGATTCTGAGTTGATATCAAGTGGAATTTCCTGTCCTGAAAAATCCATGATAATTTTAGTGTTTTTCTAAAATTATTTTCAGTTTCATACTTTTGCGACGGAAAATTCCACTAAATATCAACTGAGCATCATGATCTCAATCATCCCACAAAGTTTTCTTTACGAAGTCACTAGCACCCTATATTACACAGGACAGGACAGGCAGGTGACAGGACGTGCAGTACAATTATATTTTAATAGCTTCAATACACGGAACCTACGAGTCATATCTGTCAAAGTACAGAAGATAGTGATGTGATGTTCATTAGCATAGTGTGTATAAGTGTATAAGTCGATATTAGGCAGATAAAATAATACTAGCTATTAATAACTGAATTTATGTGTCTATGTCGGTCTAGTCCACGTTCGAGAAAGTTATAAACAAAACTTCAAGACCCTCCTCTGCGCAAGAAACTCTGAATAGTTTCCATCCGATTGCGTTATGCAAACGAATGTTTTCTTGTGACTTCACAGAGCAAGTTTTTATCAAACATCCCCAGTAATCGTTGTGCAGTTGGAAAACTTCGACAGTGTAAACGAGGTTTATTTTCTTAGGAAGCTATCTTGCCGTTTCAAGTGCGAGTATAAAGTTTCCCCTTAAAGCAACTAACCCCTTTTGGGATAAAATTTCGCATATATAAGTACTTACCTTTTTGAAAGTAACGAGGTTCAGTGTAGGATTTCTAAAAGAAAGAGAGACTACCAGAAATTTAATACTCTTTTGATATTGAAATCAAGTTTTATGGATATCCTTAACCTGTATAACAAGAAAACAATTGGCGCTGGTATTTTTCATTCTTTTATATTTCAAAAGAAAGTTGTTCTGTAAATTTTGCCATGAAGTGTAACTAACGTGTTAGTTTGGTTATTTCATAAATTTAAAACTGAATTGGGTGCGGACCAGGGCCAAAGCACTTGGAAATAAAATACTTACTAGTGAAGGAAAAACTTGAAACAAACTTTTGTTTTTCATTTGTTTCTTTAATCTCGACCTTATTTGCCTGACCTATATTTTCGTTGATATTTATTACTTCGCGAAAGTTCTTTGTATTATGTTGTAAGTTCTGTAACAGGACCTACTGGTTTAGTTTACTACAAAAAAAAAACACCATTCAGTAGAAGTTTTTGTTTATATTTTGTTATTTCATTAGTTGCCCAGTGTTTTAGTATTTAGGGGCCTAAGTTTGGATTTAGTAGCGCCACAAATTGTCAGGGATGCTAAAAGTTTGTATTATAAAGCAAGTAAGTTAGGTGTAAAAATTATTGCAGTAATACTTAGTACACTTATTTACGATATCATAGTGGTCTATTCGTTTTGTACACCACTTTTGTGTTTTGTTTATATACCATTATTGGTTGATTTTGGCTCTGTAAGTTTATGTTTGTTTGTACGTGTAATAATCTAATTTTAAAATTTGAATGTCTTCATCCTGAACAAACTCCTGTTCAGATGGCGATGAAAGTTCGAGTACAACAATAAACATACATAACATACCTATATTTGAAATCTTGGTAACATAAAGTAATTATAAAAAAAGTCTATGTAGGTATTTGGGAGCACGGAAGTGCTCCCGCCAAGACAAGCAACACCAGAGCAGGGCACTACCTACCTTTTGTCGAAACTTTACGTCGATTTTTTGAACCCTCATAACTCAGGTTTAGTTATACGAGATGAACCAAATTCTCAGGATATTATGTTCTCAGCAGTGGACTAATTAAAAAATTGTAATTTTTTTAATTCATAGCTATTATACTTTACATGTTATTAATATGTAAAATACCCGGATTACAAACTCTAAGTTCACAAACTCGACACATTAGGCAAAATATGTATCTTGGTCGTTTCGCTACCATCACCTAATCGTAAGGTGTTTTACTTCCGTCACCATGGGCGTAAGGTAACAAATATATTGATTTCTCATTGCCATTTTATTATAATGCTTGTAGCAACGAAACGGGCAAGCCCCATATTTTGCCATATTTTGCAGGAAAAAACAAAATACAAAACAAAATAGGCCTTATAATTAGGAAGTGTAGCGTAAGAAGCATGGGTCCACATGGGATCTGATAACTTTTCAACATTACGATTAATTATGATCTCGTCTTGGCTATATTTTACATAAAAATGTTTTTGGTAGGATAAATAAATATTTAGGAAAGTAGCCATATTTACTACTTTGCAGTTACTCTACACTATACCTTTTGTATAAACTGACATAATAGAATAATATTATTCTCTTTTATTTTATTGAATATACTCATTATTTTCATTTATTGCAATTTGTGATGAGCTAAAGAGGAAAAACAAATTAATAAAAAACGTGAATGTAAATAATTATATATTTCTAATTAACAACATGGACAAAAGTATGCATTTATTGATCTGCAATTCAATATTATTCTAACAATATATTACATAGTCACTTCCATTTTTATTCATAAAACTTATTGAGTAATAAAAATATTTTTGGTTTCTATTTACAAATTTAATTTAATTTTTATTTTTTACCAAAATTAATATTATTATACCTACAAACCATTAGAAACTATACAGTGAAATAACCTAAGTATATACACGCTATTTTAAACGAAAAGGACATTTCAAATGCATTAAAGTTAACATTAATGTGTTCCCACACAGATGTTGACAAACATTGGCATACATTCACGAATGTTTCAACAACCACGATGAGTTTTAATAACTATTCGAATACAATTTTTTGCTATGTAAGGCGTCGGTTTAAGTGGGATGATTGTCTTGGTCTGGAGAACATTGCAATTTGTGATGAGCTAAAACAAATACGATTAAATGGTTTTCTTCAGACGGCATTCATACCTTAAGCGAAAATGGCGTTATTGTTATACGGTAAAGCTCAAAAAAATTATCGAAAAACTGTAAACGTTTAAGTTGCCAGAATGTGTCAACTGCGTGGTGTGAACCAATTTTATGAGTAATATAATCAATCCACCAATATTCACTGTTCTGTATTTTTTTTCCACATACCAATACAATAACTTTATTACTTATATAGTATACACTCAATCAAATTACGTTATATAGTTACTCATTGAAGCTGTAAAATTTATTATTTTACAACCATTTGACAATCAACTTAAATCAATAATTGTGCTTAGCACATACTTGGCAAGGCAACTTATTACAAAATAAACATACCTATACTTTATTATTATGTACAATTATGATGTAAATCTGATATACTTTAGGCATGTGTACGAAATCGTCTTGAGTATTAAGCAGAATAAGTCGAGTTTACTTCTGAACAATTTACCCAAAGCCGGATTTGACGCGAAGCAGGTAAAGCCCAACATTTCACACATTAAATTAACATAAGGACGTGTTAACACCAGTTACGTGCAAAGAGACTTAAAGGCAATACTTTTCTCATTTTACAAACTGCATTATAAAGTAGGTAGCATACCTAATGCGAAAGGAAAAAAGTCGACATTTAAACTGAAATCAGAAGACTCCATGACTTTGCGATACCAAAAGCAGAACATTTGAATAGTACTTAAATGCAGTTTCCAACTTCGCGCAACATAAACAAGTGTGAATAGAGTATAAATAACCCTGGAGGCCAATAAATAAACCACCGGATATACCCGGCCATGCACCGCTTATCAGATCGAGCACAAACACACCCTCACATTTTATTCACAAAAACTGGATAACCACTAAAATGCAGCACCATTTATTATAGAGTTCAATACCGATTAGTTAGGCCGCCACTTTAACATCGAAAGGCAATAACTCAGGAAAAAGTTGGGAAAGCGAATCCAAACGTCGATCGGAAACTTTATCTAGTCTACATTCAACAAATGTATTTTAAACAGTTTTAAACGTTCAGAAATGCATTTGTTCAACAATTTGCAAACCATTATGAGACACTGTAGAAAAAAATAAAAGCTAAGCTATTTTTCTATTACTCAACCATACGTGTTATCCGACAGGTAGGTAATATTACATGTCATATCAAGTGATTTCAGGGTATTTATAACGTATTTTGTTTTTGCCTGTGTACTTCTATACTACAGAGCGAAGTGGGCAGAAGGCGAGATAGATGCTCTACTCGTATATTTTCCCTAAAAAGAAGCAATGGAATGCTACACCGACAAGAGCGTGGCTCTTAAATTAGTGATGACTTCTATACTTCTCTTACGGTACGTTGTAGTTAAAAAAGTATTTCTTATTCCAAATATAAATATGTTGAAATGCGTGGGGAAACAATGCGGCAAGGCGGGAAAATATTTACTCATTTCTATACACAGAAGTTATTTCAGTTTCATCATGTAAATTCCAACTGAAATCACTTGACATTTTGTGCGAAACAATGATTCAGTTATTCCCACGTACATTTCTCACACGATTCTCGCTTTTCATTACTAGTGATGTTTAGGAGATAGCCGTGGTAAACAAAGTCTTAGGACAGATTTCCATACGACCACGGCTATCTTCTAAACATCACTAAGTATTCGGAAGAATTTCATAAAAATATACCTTTTATTTTCTTGTTTCATACGTTTCAGAGCGTGATTTTTCTATAGTGGGGTTTTAGTTTGAAAACTTATAATTTTCTTGTTTCATCGTTTTTCCGTAGTTGGGTTTTAGTTTTCAAACTAATATTTTTATTGGCGATAATCCTTCATCTTACTGCACGTGGCGATGACCTGGGAACCTTGCTAAAACCGCCTAGAAAACAAAAATGGAAAAGACCCACGATTCTAAAAAGCTACACTTGAAACAAAAGAGATTTATTGTAATTTCTTACATAAGTATAGTGTTATAAACACAAACGCTACAATTTTGTTTGCTAACTACATTAAAACTAACTTGAGATACCTACCTGCCTAATATTTATTATTCGAGTAAGGTAGCAAGCAGCTTAATGTCATAACTTTATAATCGAAAGGTTCATTCGTTATACTTCATCTATATTTGAAAAAAACAATGCTTTAATAATAATCGCACTGTTGTAGCTGACCTTCTAATAAATCATTAAAAGTAAGGGATCCCAACTTTTTACTATGGAGGTTGGCATAATGCCAGTGGATTGTTAGTTTTCTTTTTAAAATCTTACGATCTTCCAACCCTCATATCTTCGAAACGTGATAACTACATGACTCTGAGATATGACATGATTTTCAAGACAGTTTTTGTTCATGTATATGTACCCTCTATCGTTATACGATGGTTTCTTCAAAACCCGCTAGATGGCGCCACCCATTCCTATTTAAAAGATGTTTTACCATTTATTCATCCATCAGAGTAAATGACCGATTTGCAATACAAATTCTTAAGAAAGGATTAATCTTGCATAACCAATTCAATTTTACCCCAAATCAGTGTTACTGAAATTTCGGTGAAAGACTGTGTCACCAGTCTCTTTACCCTTGTCAATAGCGACCAACTAAGTTGGGTAGAAGAATTTTAATTTGTCTCGAAGGGTCTCGAATTTCTTTCGAGAACGTCACTTTCTGTCACAGATGTCTTATGCAAACGAAAAATAAATTATTCAAATGTTCTGTCGGCGGAGCGGGGGCTTTTAGTTATTGATCTTAAATGCTTTTTCATCTGGATATTGAGGTATGTATGGTATATAGGTGATCTGTATAATATTTATATTTTCTATAGAATGCTTTTCCATGCGAGTATTGTACTCGTGTGGCAAGACAGGCCCAAAACGTTGAGGCAATTTTTTAAGCAATTTTATAATTGACTACCTACTATTTTTATGCCTTGTAACCTACAACAC
Organism: Pectinophora gossypiella; assembly: GCF_024362695.1. NCBI lineage: Eukaryota > Metazoa > Arthropoda > Insecta > Lepidoptera > Gelechiidae > Pectinophora > Pectinophora gossypiella. The sequence goes on from NC_065410.1 coordinate 6,313,940, forward strand.
TAAAATATCACTTATAATTGGTAACTTTAACAGCCATATTAAAGTTATTTCTTAATATTAACGAAATAATAACTGAAATTTTGTGACTCTGATTCCAAATCGAATACAACAGAAGTTCTCGGTTATTTTCAAACATAACTAAATTTTCCTCTGAAATATTGAAATAAATTGCAGTTATCCAGAACTTCAATTAGCAATTAAAAGTTCAAGCGTCTGACAGAGATACTCGTAAATAACATCTTTTGTCGTGAATTTCTTACAAAGTTTTTTTTTATTTAAGGCGAAAATTTTAATTTGTTTTTTCTTATAAGTACTTTGTTTTTTATATTAATTATTTACATAGTTGAATGTGTCGCAATGAGAAATTGTGTTTATTTTAAAATAGTCATTCATGTACAAAAAACAGCAACACATTAGATCACATATTATTATAAAAATACCATTCATCACTGGTAATATATTATTACATACGTATACGTATATACATTTTTTCCCACCATTGTATGATCACTCAGGTTTGTTGAGGATGTATTTATAAAATACATCGCACTTGATAAATCTATTTTCACTGGAATTCATTCTAAAGCCAACATTAACAATTTTTATCAACTGTTTCACGCAAGAACGTTTAGGACGAGCGGGAACGAAGAACGCACTTTATCTAATGCAATTTACGTTTTAATATTCTCTACTGCACCTAAAACACATAATTATCATAGTAGTGAATATCAAATCTTGGAAGCAAGTTCTAACTGACAGTATCAAAAGTGTCCAAGACTGACACAGGAGTGCTATGAGTTTCAAATCTTCACGCGCTAACGCTACACAAAATAGGTAGCTACACCGTCGTGTCGGGTCAGGTGAGTCCACCTATATCACAGTTGACCTGGTACATGTACGTAGCCAGCTCTTCTCCTGTCAACTCTTCGTCGACTTCCCGCAGACTCGAGTTGCTGATGCTGCGAGGAGACCCGATGGAGTCCGAAGGCTCGTTCATCCTGAGCTTCCACGCGTGAGTCCAGTGCCCGTTCCCGTTCGGAGACTCGCTCACAGTCGACAAGTCACGCCCGTTCATACACTGCAAGGTACAAAATTCCAGTATAAACCTCGTGCATTCAATTGGGATGATGACTTGTCAAAGAAAAATTCAAAAATGCTAATCCAGAATTGGACTTTTAAATTATGAAAGTCAATGTCATTTTTCCTTTTGCGTTATTAATGAATTTCAATAAAAGAATAGTACGACTAACAATGAGTATCTACGACTAATTTGACCATGTCTATTGCCGACATTTTTACATCTTTATTTAGACCTGGAAGGACGTACATTGTAGATGTCCTTCAAAAAGGACGTTCAGTACGATCTACTCTGAACCGGCGTGTGAGTATAAAACGATTGATCTGATGAAGGTAGAGGAAGCAAGTGAAGGTGCGTTAGGATCATGGGCGGATCCAGGTTCCAGGTTGAGTTATGGATGTTGTCTGCGATCGGGTGACCCCCCCCCTGACATAAAAGCTCGATCAGCTCCTGGCCAAGATCGAAGCAAATGGAATTCTATAGTCTCTGCATACCCCGGTAGGAAACAGGCGTGAGTTTATGTATGCATCTTTACATCCAAATTAGGTATATGGAATTTTCGTTATGACGTTTCGTAGAAAGTATCCCATTCCCTCAACCGTCCGCACTTCATTACCCTGCAAGCCTTCTCTTTAGGCTGAATAGCATCAATAATGAAAAGCTCTCCTATATTGATTTGGGACTGCTGTTCTAATTTACCTAAGTTCAAATTCAAATTCAAAAATATCTTAATTCAATAGGTAACATAGAAACTTCATTTTTAAATGACATACGTCTCATCCGCCTAAAACTACTGCAGCTCCTCACAACCTGTATAGCCGGGGAAAATAAGCTGCAAGAAAAACCTCGGCACAGGGTCCTAGACGTTCTACAAAAAAAAAAACAAAGTCATACAACTCTGCGGCAAATCTACGAGTACAATAAGTCAAGTCAAAAAAAATCTGTCTAATATCCCGATTCTAATACATACACAAACTCACGCCCGTATTCCCCGAAGGGGTGGACAGAGCTACAAATAATCAAGAAACTATTCTAATAGCCCAGATAATTACTCCCGTGCATTCATATCTTCTAAATAATCACTAACCTTTTTTACAAAGTTTCTTTGCAATTACTGTTCAAAGGTAAAGTCTGAATGCAATAGGAATCCATTGCACAAACGTATAAGAGGATGAAAATATAAAAAAGTAACAACCTTTTTTACGGAAGCAGAAAGCATTGAATTAGGTAATTAACAAAATGGAATTCAGGGGAGATGATTCGCCAAAGAGCGAGAAACACGATGTCATTTCATTTGGATCATGTTGAACTTTGGAATTTTATGAACGTCGTTTATTTATTTTAATAGTCATAAAATAATAAATACTGTTTTTAATTGTAATTTGAGGAGCTCGGTGGGGCAGCGGTAAACGCGCTCGGTCTGCGATTGTTGAAGTTAAGCAACTTTCGCAAAGGCCGGTCATAGGATAAGTGACCACAAAAAAAAAGTTATCATCTCGAGTTCCTCCGTGCTTCGGAAGGCACGTTAAGCCGTTGGTCCCGGCTGCATTAGCAGTCGTTAATAACCACCAATCCGCACCGGGCCCGCGTGGTAGTTTAAGGCCCGATCTCCCCATCGATAGGGAAGGCCCGTGCCCCAACAGTGGGGAGGTTAATGGGCTGATGATGATAAATAAATACTGTACTAAAGCCTAGAATCCACTAGGTGATATTTGACAAGGGATATCTGTCCCCAGGGACATCGTTTGTCACAATATCAGCCAGTCAGCCATTTGCCAGACTTTGCCCTATATCTAATTGCCATATAGTAGCAGTGTCGAAAGAAGTCTGACGACCCCGTCGTCCGTCATCACACGATGTCTCCACGGACAGATGATTGATATTTGTCGCTCGAGAAATGTCTCTTAGTGAGATCAGAAGCTTCAGAAGTACAAATTCAAAGTAATTTTATTATCCGTAATAATTTTCACATATTATGCCAATTGCTGACAGCAAAGTAGAGCATGACAGGAAATGCTATTCATAAAATCCCAACCAAACGTTACGCAAATTGCTTGGTTGTGCGCAATAAATCCAAATTCAAATCCAGACCGCCTTATAGCCCTACAAAGCCCTAAAATATTCAGATTTCATGGATCCGGTATAAAATATTATTTCTCCAGTTGCGGCATAAATTAAATGGCTCGTAAACGCGTTAAAATTGTTTATTTACTGCGTAAAGTGTTGTGGATTTACGAGAAATATATAAAAATACAAATTCAGCTCATATATACAGGGTGTTAGTGACATTGTAACGAAAACTTTGAGGGATGATTCAGACCATGATTCTGTGTTGATATCAAGTGGAATTTTCCGTCGCAAAAGTATGGATAGGAAAATAATAAAAAAAAACACAAAAAATATCATGAATATTTTGACAGGAAATTCCACTTGATATCAACTCAGAATCATGGTCTGAATCATCCCCCTCAATATTCGTTACGGTGTCACTAACACCCATACCTACTTGTATGGCTACCGTATGTACTTGTACGGGGTGTAAGTAACATCGTAACGACTACTGAGAGGGATGATTCAGCTGATTATTCTGAGTTAATATCAAGTGGAATTTTCCATCGTAAAAGTATAGAATTGATAATAATTTAAAAAAACTAATAAAAATACATGATTTTTGCGACGGAAAAATCCACCTGATATCGACTCAGAATCATGGTCTGAATCATCCCTCAAAGTTTTCGTTACGATGTCACTAACACCCTGTACATGTAATGAGATCTATTAGATACCCTGATTGTCCATTCTTTCTTTTATAAAACGTTCCATTGAAACTCAATAGCATTTTATAAAGGTAAAATAAATCGAAATCACTTATAATGGTCATTGTATTTTAACATAATGTGAACGTCTTTTAAATTCGTGCAAAGCGTCATACCATAAAATGTTATAGTAAAAAAATAGATGTTTTGAAGATTTTGCTGTACCTATGCTTAAAAGACTTAAGTAAATGCCAATAACAAGCCTTCACATAGGGGCTTATAATGAATATAATACCTCTGAGGCATGTGTATGAATTTATTATATACAACCACGTTTCACCTCGAATATCTCGCATACAAAACGTGTACGATACCTACCCAAAGACTACCTAAACAAAATTAATTACTTCTACTTAAGGATAAATTCTGTTCTGTCAATCATTTGAAGCTTAATTGCTTCTATAAAATTATTCCGTCGTTTCTTATTTACACGTTATGTTGAATTTAAATTTGACATTGAATACCTACATAAATTGACTGCAAAAACTTGTTTTACAAGTTAGTATTTTATCACCTATAAACCTGTCATATTTTATGTTGATAGATAAAGCAGCTAGATAACAGTAGGTTGATTATAAAAATGTGTTTTTATATGTTGATACGTGACAGTCTAAACTAAATAAATTAAATTATAACTTCTAAAGGTACGCAGCCAAATAGCCATCTAGCAAAATGACTCTATTTTACGCGCATAAGTGTATCATTTTATGAGTTCAATGATTAATATCGTAGAGTCACGTGTGTCCGTTTCCAAATAGTATAGTAGGTCACCGCTGAGCACGTGATAATCATTTATGATCAAAACATGAATGCGAAAACAAATTCGGCAATTATTGGTTTAGGCCTGTGTTGGATTCGAACCTGCGACCTCAAAGTGAGATGCTAGCGTTCTACCAACTGAAAATATTTACAGACTACTATAGTTTTTAGTATTTTGAAATATATTCTTAGTTTTATAATAATTAAACTGTAAAGATAACTGTTTTGTATCTCATAAATCAAGCGCTAAGTAAGTTTATTTTCTATATCGTCACTGGAAAGGCAAAAATACGTAAGCGCCAAGAGGCCATTTCGGGAAAAAGTCATTTAAAGTTTATTTTTCGTTTTTTTTATCCATTTATTCAATTTATATGACGTCAACGTAACATAGTAACATACTACATAGCTCTTTTCATTTTCTATATCTAGTAAGACATTAAAACATTGACTGCAATATTACGATATTGGCGCTTACGTAATTTTGCTTTTTCCAGTGACGATATAATTTAGGTTAGATCACCCTAAACATAAGTTTACTAGTTTCTTTTTTAAGTCTTAAATGCACAAAACAAAGATTTGCATGTGCCAATAAACGCCAATTTTCCCTGTATTTATAATGCAAATATAGAGGGAAAATATCTATTGGCTTAGTCTTCAGTTCGGCACGTGTGACTTTTATCGCTTGCATCGACTAGGGAATAATGCCAAGCTTTGTTGCAGCAGAACCTCACCATACATATAATTCCCAACGCAATTTCTGAGTGATTCTTAGCTTAGAAAATACATTTTTACATACATGCATAAAGCCCCCAAAACACGGGGCTATCAATCTAAAGATAACTTGGTACGAACTTATATATGTATAATTATATATAAATTAACTAATTAATAATTATTATAACAAAACAAAAAAACAAAAAATATTAAAACAATTAAAAATAAAATTAAAAAAAAACAATCATTATTATAATTTATTTTATTATTTATATAAATTATTATTATTTCATATATTATAATATATGAAATGGTCGAACACATCATGAAATGATCATTCTACGATCTGGCCACGACATATATATATGAAGAGAGAAGATAAATGTGTTCAATATTTTTTATTCACTCCCAATACAACATAGAAACTTCATTTAATACATTTAACTATTTACCAAATTACAGCTTTTAAATAATGAATTTCAAGGCTCCTACATACAAATGAAAAGCGTACACATACTAATATGTGAAATAATGTGAAGAAAGCAATTAAATAGGTGAAATAAATATCTTGTGGGAAGGCGAAGACTCTACGTCATACCCTGTTAGTACCCATTCCAGTCAAATAGACACCTTGCGAATATGCGATTTCCTTCCTCATGCAGTGCAAGAGTTTTAACAAAAAATTAGGTTATGTACAATGCGATGTGTATGTCCAAACTGTTGCTTACGGAAAGTGTCAAGTTGACTCTTAGTAGTACAATCCAGACTAACGCAATTATAGAAACTTATTATGGCCTATTAGGGCAAGTAGTTGAATAAGTAGGTTGCTAAGGTTGGTCATCCACATCACAACCCATACAATAGAAGAAGACGGCAGGTTAGTAAGTTGTTAGCATTATATAGTTGCTGTATAGGGGATTCTTAAATCCAATGACTGTTTGTTCCATTGCGATTTTTTAACCGACTTCAAAAATGGAGGGTAATTTTCTTTAGATCCAACTCAGCGTGCTCGTAAGTACTTATACATTCGACTTGGCAGTAAACCGGAACAATCTACAAATAAACAGCGCAAACGACGATAATGAGCTAACCAGCGTACATTTCTATTTTGGTTAATCCATTTTATTAGACAATCGGAATCTAGTGTTTATTTTCTCATATCCAATCTTATTAATGTCGATTGTATAACGGATTCCGTGGTACAGTGGTTGAGCGTTGGGCTCCCGATCCGGCGGTTGTGAGGATACAAGAAGAATGACGATTTCAGGTCAAATGTAGTCATGTCTGTCCAGGCAAAATACATGTCTCCATGATTCAATTTATCAGGGTGAATCAACGCCAGAACAATCTGTTATGGGGATAATTCAATTCAATCTGTCCGATTGCACATCGACAAGTGTAAAGAGATCGTTTAGTGATCTATATTTTTTGACGTGACTTGTTATTGATTTCCTTCGATAGCATTCACTACCAGTCCCGACAAGTGGGGGGCGCTAAGGGCTGTTACATCAAGGTATGGTATCTTGCATAGGCGGGCTAAATTCCAAATTGAATAGTCATGCAACTGACGGAAAGTGTAAGTGTTAAGATGTCCATACCCCGTGGAAAATAATGATGATGTGCCTGACCTCACCTGCGCTCGCGCCGGCGCGTCGTACAGCTGCGTGGTGGCAGTGGCGAGCCGGCACAGCCGTCGCGGCCCGCGCACGCGCTCTGACACCGCGCCCCCTGGAACGCGCGCTCGTTGTGACGCGAGTAGAGCGCTGTATGTTCGCCCCAATCCTGGCACGCTTTTTCGCCCGCACCATGACGACAACGTGACCTGCAACAAAACAATAGTTAAGTACATTTTCTTTTACATCGATTAATTAATAAATACTTTATACTTTACTTACTTATTCTACAAAAATAAATATACAGAACATCGCTTACTAACTCATAATTATGAGATCTACAAACTATATATTAAGAGTTGAACAGGGGTCCCTGGGGAAATTTACACACTACATACATAAACTCACACCTATTTCCCACCGGGGAAACCGATTATTTATCTATCTACATTAATATAACGGAGCGTATTGCGGCTTGACCAGTTTGGATAATTTCGATACTTGCTTGGTTTTGTTGTTTCTATGGCGTGGTATTAATAAACTAATCTCAGCTTTGAGACTGCCCTCAAGATAATGTCAATGTGACAGTTCTTATATAAAATCTTGAGGGCAGTCTCAGCTGAGATTAGTTTCTTGATACCACCCTAAATGTTAATACAACTGCAAAATCTACGATCAAATTGCACCCATGCAAAGCCAGTGCGTCTAGCTAGTTTAAATTAGAAAACCTTAGGTAAGTAGGTAATAATAAATTGTGCGTTTAATCAACGAATGTAAGTAGGTACCTATTACACATCATAGTCTCTGCCATACTCGTTCTTCACATTGTTTAAGTACCGTAATCCGACGATCTAACAAAGTCGTATCGCAAAATGAGATTTAACAAACATTTACGTGTGACATTTAAAGCTGTGATTGTCTTTACAACAACAAGAATTCTAAAGTTGCAGACTCACATGCATGTAATGCATTCCTATTTTCGAATTTTCGAATTTCCAGTTAGTCGGATTTTGTGATTGGATACTTATCTAATATTATAACGTCTGTATCTCGTCAATGCGATCAATCAAAGAACAACGTGTCATACATAATAGTTACACGAATCGTTGAGCGAATAGTAGTATTAATCTCATTCGCGCACTTTACACATAACCTATTCTGATTAGGTCGATATGTGATAAAATATTCGATAATATACAGGGTGTTAAGTGACATCGTAACGAATACTGAGGGTGATAATTCAGACTATGATACTGATATCAAATGAAATTTTGTGACGGTAAATGTATGCCAATTTTAGGGCTTTTTTAATTATTTTCAGTTCCATACTTTTGCAACGGAAAATTCCACTAAATATTAACTCAGAATCATGAGCTGAATTATCCCCCTTAATATTCGTTACGATGTCACTAACACCGTATAGTATTGTTGCTTAGAACATGACTAAACATACAATCCATACACTAACCTAATCCATACCGACCATATCTCATACACCAAACAAATATTGTTTGTACCAAAGTAGTCTCAAACTCTTTTCAAATGCCCCGTTGAAATATTTAAATAAACTTTAGGAGCGACTGCCGCATGAAATTCATCCAACTGTTGTACAAATAAAAAGAAATTAGAATCGAGCGCAATTTTCTGCACTTTATCACTCGTATTTTTTATAAAAAAAATAAGCGTTTTCTTTATAAAATAGCACTGTAGGCAATCTTAGTAGAAAATGTTTTCTCTGTCATCTAGTAGTCCCTAAGTCGACGCATTACAAAGTTGAAAGCATTACTAGTCGGATCCCCAGACGCCATCTCTTCAAATACGATTTTGTTTTCCTCTAAAAAATGGACCCTTTTTTATTATGGTCTGATATTAAACCAAATTTTCCATACGCAAATCGAGCTACTTATTCCGCCAAATTGTGAGGGCAAGTATTTGCTTCCTCCTCCAAGGAACGGTTATTTGAACTTTCTCTTTATACTTTGTCCTAAGACAGAAAATAGATAAAACAGTTTATGGCCTCCAGGTCGAATCTGAAGCGTTATTGGACTGACCCTTTTAAACGGCTATATCGATAAAAAATATAAGTTTAAAAACTAAAACCCGACTACTGAAAAATCACGCTGTAAGAAATATGAAGCAAGAAAATAGGTACACGAATCTTTGAACGTTAAGTAATATTATTATTTATTAGTCACTTAGATTCACGCACTTTTTCGAATGCCGTTGTAAGCAAGCACTTAGGACAGATTGGCATAGGATCACGGCTATCTTCTAAACGTTACTATTGGGAAGATTTTCAAAGGAATATTTTTTTTATTTCATACTTTTTAGAGAGTGATTTTTCCGTAGTCATTTTTATTTATCTAATTTTGGAGTCTTATTTATTAAGATAACGTGCTTCCATTATAAGCTTTAGGTACGCAAGAAATAAAACCTATCCGAACATGTCTGAGTAGTTATGTTTCCTGTTTGTGCAATAAAGTATTTATTACGTTATTAATTCAATGTAATTATCGACTAAATACAATCCAGACGCTTCCAGTGACACCTGATTGCGCGCAATCAGGGCGATCGACACAGGGCGTCGTGAGAAAGAATTATATTTAAAAAAATAATCGACTCTTGTGCGCGCTGAATGAGAGAAATTGTCGGCCACGCCGGCGGGGTCGCTACCGGGGTCCTGAAATGTTTGTCTTCGCGAGCTGATTGGCCACCTCTATAGCTAATTGGGTCGCCAGCATCGTAAATTACGTCCTTCGGGCTATGTATTGTTGGTTATATTCACGAAGTATTTTGTCAAAGCCAATTTGGTTTTTTTTTTCCTTCAGTTTGTTGCTTGATTGTTCTAGATGCATTTCCCTGCGGAGTTTTCGAGGAAGGTTACAATTCCTTGAATTAAGTTACTAGAATTCTGAACCACTTAATATTGGCAAAGTAAAATGGACTCTACTTATTCTACATTATATATAGAAAAGTTCCAAATCAATGTCCAAACCTCCTGGGAATTAAACCTAGAAATATGTGTAAAATTTGCAGTAATTACCAAATATCGGTTTTCAGATATATTAGATGGCAACATAACTAGATCATCTTGCGCAGAGCGGTTAAAAAGACTACATTGATTCAATTCGTCTAAAAAAGCTATTTGACATTTATTGACATTGCGCACTTACTTTTATATGCGCAAACGTCAAATAGCAATATTGCTTTTTGAAATGAATAGCAACAATGTGGCATTTTTAGACCCCCACGTCTCAATCCAACTCACTCAGCATAAAAGCATTTTAGTAGATATCATAAAAGTATGCCATCTTTTATCCTGAAACATCTGACAGAAGTCACCCTCATACGAGTACATCTGTGTCAAATTTATCTTATTACTTACAATTTTATCTCACGTCACATAAACAGGTAGAACATTCTTAATACTTATCAGCCAAATAAATTCTTGTCTCTTGACACTTGAATTTATTAGGCTACCTACTTCTTACTCAAAGAAAACTTTTGCTCTTATCTAAACACGTTTTAGATTATATCTAGATAGAGCAAGTTTTCAATTTCTAAGAAAAACTGTGTATTCTCGGCGTTTTCTTCAATAATAATTTCTGAAGGACTTTAACGGTTCTCGTTTCGGACACGAAACTTTACTTCACTTAGTAAAGTGTCTTGAATATTTTCGGTGTTATATAACACATAATAAAATACCAGCCGACGATATCTGTGAACTATGTCGCCCCAAAGTTAGGGAGAGACATTTACATAGAATATTGCGCAGATTTACGAGCAACCTCTGACCGCAATGGTTTATTCCCTTCTTACCCCTAATAGAATATCCCCAACGTAGATTCTGAACTGTCCAAAACAAACCGTCCAATGAGCAAGTGAGTACCTATATTATACGGAATCTTGGTCGAATTGGCATTAGTCCAGATGCCTTAAATGTAACGAATTCAGCCATCCAAGAACATTACTAGTCCTGAATACCATAGAATAAAATTAACTTTTTTTTAGGTTACTATTTTATTTATTTGTACACAATAAAACGCTTGAACGCTTGCTTCTCACTTTGAGGTCGCACGTTCGAATCCAGCATAGGCCTAAACCAATTGCTTGTCGAATTTGTTTTGGAATTCATGATATTTATTACGTGCTTAGCGATGAAGAAAAACATCGAGAGGAAACCCACATTCCCGAGAAATGCATTTTCGTAAGTATGGATGTTGGCGCCGTCCGGAATCGAACGATGATGACGCCATTAGAGTTCGGGCGTGTTCGTCAACAGTTACAGCGCGCACGAATCTATAAAAGCGGGCGCTCACGTGAACGCAGGTTCAGTCTTCAGTGATCGGTCGCCAGCGTAAGACGTGTCGTATCGTATGACAAATACTCATTATATTACTTTTATTAGATTTGATTGTGTGTGGGTAAATATAAGGGCGGTAATTATTGTGAGCTGAATATTATAATAAAGAGACGTGTATTCTAAATAGTGCTTTGTTTTCAGTTAAATCCTATATGTAACTTAATCTGTATTGGGCCGGCTTTCCCTTCGAGGATTAGAAGGTCAGACAGGCATCGCTTCTGTAAAAAACCGGACCTGTCAAATCTTCAAGTAAAGTAAGTGGATCCTGTGAAAAACGGGATAATACTAGGGAGATGATGATCTCTACAAGTACCTATCTACCCTTTTCACACCCGAAAACCAGCCAATCTGACATTGGGTGTAATCATGTTAAGGAAGTGCTTTGGTCGAAGCGGGAGGGGTCTTTGTAACATGATTGGCGGCGCCACATGCTGCACCTCATATTTCCACCGAATCCATTCCATCTCTCTCACCAGGTGACATTGTCACTATTTGTCACACCTTATTAGCACCCTTGCTAAATTTAGCTGCCATGTTACACGTGACATCTACTAGTTAATTTATTAACTTGATTCGTAATTCGATTAGAACAAGTTGGCTAGTTTGTTTGAATCTCTGTCTTCTCTTCCTCTATCGTATGGGTTGTGAGGTGAATTACCAACCTCATCAACATGGCTGTATGGGCATAGTTCCTTTTATCTTGCCCTTCGGGAAAAACCAACCAAAAACATATCTGTGGTCGTTTCATATTCAAGTCGCGAGCAAGTCGATACGTAAACGAGGAACCTTAACTCGTCTGTCAAATTTGACAACTCTACTCGTGCTGTTAACGTGCTAGGGTGGTGTCAGGGTTATTATTGAGTCGCCAAAGGCCCCTGACATGGCTCATGTAATGACTACTTACTTATCGTTAGTAGTAACCGTGACCAACGGCTTAACGTGCCTTCCGAAAGATCATCTTACTTTTGAATCTCTGTGATTGATTGATTGATTAAACTGAAAACTGCTCCAAGTTTCTAACAAAATAATTATCCGTTACAGTTTGGATAAGTGGCCATAAAAAAATGCGTTTTACATTGATAAATGTTGGTCCTTTTGCATTTTTAGAATATGAACCCACTGATGTATGGCCACAAGAACAATAAAATTCAGCTGAAGGGATTGTGGTAATGTTTCTGCGGTTTTATTTATTACAGTTCTGCAAATACTTCAACCGCGCAGTGTCACCTTGGGATAAGCCACACAAAGACAATTTTCCCGGTCAGTAAGTGTCCTGTGTTCCATTGCGTCCCTCTTTAGGATAAGGATAAAAGAAGCATGAAATTTTGACACAATTTGTTCAATGGATCCCTTTCTTCAAAGAATCGGTTTTCTTTCTCCACGAAAATGTGCGCGTAAATTTTACGCCTTAGATAAACAACCTTCGTAACGTCACTCACACGTCAAAATTTTCTATATATAATGTTCTAATGAGCATAACCTATCGTGATAGTTACAATGTACTACGTATTGAAGGTTACACATTGTTATTTCATTACAGATAAAGCTATTTGAAGGACAAAACTATAACGAGGAATATAAACGTCAACGATAATGGGTTTACGATAATTCGACATTGAACAGATAATCGCTGTTTTACGATGTTCTTCCGAAACAACAACATAAACAAATCCGGAAAAAGAAAATCCTTTTAGGCAAAAAAAATGTAAGAAACTTGATCTGACCTGATTAATTAACGAGTCATCGATTCAATTTATAAAACAAACTGAAGAAATAAAGTAAACATAAAATAGCCGGTCAAATACGAGGTCAAGTCGTACACCGAGGGTTCGCAGAGCTGTGAATTAGCTGTTGAAAAAGTACTGGCTTCATACATCGACATAAGTAGAAATAGAAATAGAAAAGTGGTGTTATAAAAATACAGGAGTACTTAGTATTGTAGTATCAAAATGGACCTGGTAAAGGCACTGCAAGTGGTAGAGATGACAACATACTTAATTATTAGTCAGTGATAAGATAGTATTTATATTTATCCTACTTACTATATTTTAACAATATTATTGCACTTATATTTTAAGTATTGTTTTCTATGTTTATTATTATGATTTTATTTATAAAATGTTATTAATAAATATTCATTTTAATGTATCATTATATACTCATTAACTGTGTATTAGCTTTTAGTATAAGTAATATCAACTGCATGATTTTTTCCATCACTTGAGATGCCTTCCTTCATAACCTTCCTCCTTGCCAAATATCATGCTACCAGGTCTACTACCTCACAGGATTTGATTCCGCTACGAAATGAATTTAAATTTGATACATTATAATTAGAATTTAAATTTGATGGATAAAAGGGTGTTGCCAGACGAACAGACAGAGTCGGAGGGACGACAAAGTGATCAGTTTGAGGTTCGGAACCCTAAAAATAATTACTCATAGAACTACTAACTGCTACTGGATTACTGGTATTGTAATAATAAATTATATTGTGTCATTCACCAGGCGTATCATGGGTTGTACACACGCAGAATGGTTACATAATCTACTTTTCCCTTTGGTTCCTACTCCTTAATTAATCAGAATATCGGATATTGGATATCGGACGACGGACCGGAACATTACATTCGTTTCGTCAATTCCCCGAAAAGTTTCTGAAGACCGCCCAACCGAGAGAGATCGTGTTCTTCTCCGCTTAATGGGTTTAGTTTATTCTACGGGGAAAGAGCCGTTACTTTTATAACAGCTATCATACTTAATCGGTTTACCGTTTCTTCGTATGCGAATGTGTATAATGAATCCAAAAAAAAAAGTTTATTTATAGAAAAAATGGCAATCTGCGCAGCGCAAACAGATGCACGTTTTATAGACAATATTTTAAAGAAAGATGTAATATTTTTTACCTTTTGATGTAATTTATTGTAGATTGATAAAAGTAAATATCTGCGTTTGTTGTAGGTAGGTATAGTAAAATCTTTGAACTTATTTCTTTTCGCTACTGCCTCCTTTTTTGTGTAGCTTGGCTTTGCGACTTTTGCTTTGAATTCTTTTCAGAATCTCAAGTTTCCTCACAACGTTTTTCTTCACACTCTTGTTTGCAATTGGTATCTCAAATTCGTAATTATAAGGCTAACGGCGGGAGTCGACTCCGGGACCTGGTAAGCTCATTAATATGCAAGGCGCGCGAGATTCTTACAATAGGTTCTGCGACATCAATGCTCAATTATTGACCTATTTTACTAATCTACCTCTTTCGTACCCTATATATATATATATATATATATATATATATATATATATATATATATATATAAATAGACGCTTTCAGGAAAGCTATTTTAGTAAAATTAATTCTACATTTTGGTAACATTGTTCAATGCCAAGCAGGTCGGTGAAAGATAACTTGTTGCGTAAATTGAATTGGCGCCGACGTCCCATTTATTGACGGTAGACAGAAATGACTTCTCCTTAACTTTTTAATGAAAGCTATAAAAGAAAAAAATCTTTCGTTCGGTTGGGAGTTCCTTTATGGGTCATAAAGTCTAAGTAAATTATGTCGTGCAGTGGGGTTCGAGACAGCCCAATTTCGATTAACTGATTTTGCTGTTTACTTAAATAAGTCTTGTAGCATACGAGGAATAATTATTGCGGGGAACGTAACGTTATAGAATGCGGATGACATCAAAGACACATAAGCCTATCCCTCCTCCATATACGAAATTATTGTGCTCTAAGCGGCTGTAAGTAAGCTGATCTAAAGCAGAAATTAATAGAAATGCCACGTACAAAGGGGAAAACTTACACTTATCAGAATCACCTTGAAAAATGTGGCTGTTGAAGTTCCGTATTCTTGTTGAAGCATGTTTGATAACGGCTACCTTTGACTAAGTTTCATGTGTAAAATAACATACACACATACATTTATAAACTCACGCATATTTCCCACCGGAATAAGCAGAGACTATGGAATTCCATTTTGCTTGGATCCTGACACACTTCTCTTATTGCTTCCTCCACATTAATCAAACGTTTCATACACGCTCGCCGTTCAGAGTAGATCGTACTTAAACCTTTTCTAAAGACATCTCCAATTTGGTCAATGTACGTCCTTCTAGGTTTTCCTCTGCCAGCCCTACCAACAACCTTCGTTTAAAAAACCTTGTGTGAAAATGTGAGTAAGTAAAATTGTAACATAAGTACCAAGTAGAATATTCAATTATCAAGATGCGACATGCTGTTTGATGTCACATACGGAATACTTTATGACGACTGTATTTTATAATTTAATGAAGGGCTTTCCAGCCGACGTTTCCCAAATAAAATACAGATGGCGCTGTACATATATACCTGCATTGAAACTTTAATATCATGGATAACAGATAAATGCGTCATTTATATTTGTTTTTGGCTATAAATAATGACCTTTGTTAATTGGGTGTATTACACATCTTCCAACCATTATTATTCTGATCAAAATAAAGAGAAGCCGTATAGGTAGCAACGTCATTCTATTCCTATTAAATGTATTCCTCTAGTTTTTGATAAACTTGTTATGTATACCGTAAGTGCAAGAGAAACGGCACTAAACGCGTAAATCCAAAACTGCACTTCTTCCTGCCCGCACGAGCGCGCACAGTGAGTGTTAGGCTTCTATCACACCAGCGTGTTTTTTCGACCGTCCCAAAGCCGTATGAAAATAATCACGGCGTATGCCAGTAGTTTTCAGTTACCGACCGCGTGCTTGCCGCGGTATTGTTCCACCGAGAAAAAACGCTAGTGTGAATCTGCACCTTTTGAACCTGGCACATATCGGCAATGAACCGATTTCATTTACAATAAAATCCACATCATACACGTTCGAATTTCCACCAAACGACTTTCTCAAAGAGAATGTCCCAACTATATAAGAAAACATGACAGTTTGATGTTTACCGAGGCGTAGATAATTTGAACAATCTTCTCGAAGGCCAAGGGTGAGCCGGAGTCAATAATGCGGAATGTATAGACTTATCCCCGCAACAGAGAGAGCGGCCACGCAAAACAAATAACATGAAATAATTAAGAATCTAGCACTGAATCGTACTAGACTTGTTTACCCGCCACATAATCACAAACACTGCTCCTTTATTCAACGGGATTATTCCTACGCTTACAGTGACGAGGAACAGGGGAACCGAGATTGTGCGACCTTTTCAATATTATTAGCACACTCTTGTCTATTGGATGGTATTCGATAGGCAACGCGAGGAATATTGAGGATGAAACCACCCCTGAAATTGAGATGACTCAATCGCGTATTCAGATTGGCACAAAATGTGATCCAAATGTAAGAACTAGGGACATACTAACGATAATTTGAAGCATCCATTATTGAATCAAATAAAATACTTAACTACATACACACACACATACATATACACAATTTATTCCTAAACCCATTAAGCAAACACCTTTCTTCGCAAAGCCAGTCTGTAATTTAATTTCACTCGAAACTCCTTTTAAAGATAATTATTAAAGTCAACTTTACAAAGTATAGTTACCTATATTATTTATTGGTTAAGTGAATTGAGAATTAAAATTTAGTCATGGAGCACGTTTCAGAAGTCTTCTGGTTACGTTGGAATGACAAGGATCCTGGCAGCCAAGAAATTAGATTAAGCAGGGTACCAAATACGTTTTACCATATTAATTGGTGCTCTTGAAAGGTTCCTAATAGCATCAGAGACGTACGATCATGACTCAGCATAAAATTTAACTTATTGAAATGTGGAAAAAGGCCACATACTTAAGTTCGAACACGCACTGAAAACATCCTTAATATGCGTTTATTTTTTCCATCCCAAAGCGTTATTACTTAATGAAATTTCCAAGATACAGGCGTTCATACAGATGCGACATACATAGGATACATAGAATTTTCTTACCTTGAAGGCATTGCGGAATTTATTAGACATGATATTGTAGAGGAAGGGGTTGATGGCAGTCGACAAGTAGTACAGCACACCAGACAGGTAAGTCAGCACGATGTACACCTGCGGGAAAAAAACACCGTTTAGAATATGAGCATAAAGTAAAGTATAATACTGCGCATTGAACGGTAACTCTCCGTCCCGCACCAATGTGGATCGGGCGCCGAGCTAGATGTACCTTACCCCCTCTGGGTCTTACTTTAGTCTAAATGGGAGCCACGTGGTAACCACTGAAGCGTAAGAGGGAGCGCGCGCGGACTACCTGTCTGGCTCGCACTTACGCAGTAAGGCGGTAGAGCGGTACACGATAACAATGAGATTTATGTATGGAATGTTCGGGATTTGCCTACAGCAAGACCAATTCATATTTCTTATACATGGATTCATATTTCAATGGATTGGGAGGAGCGAATAAAACAGAATCAACTTATATAGAATTCAGTTGCTTGTAGTCCCGGGCATATCGAAATAATTGTAAGAGATATTGTGTGCGTCAGGCTAGCGGCCTCAAAAAAAAATGGGCACGAAAAAATTGATGATTTTTTAACATATTTCTACAAAGAGAATCGGATCAAAATTATGAT
Source organism: Pectinophora gossypiella (assembly GCF_024362695.1). Classification (NCBI taxonomy): domain Eukaryota; kingdom Metazoa; phylum Arthropoda; class Insecta; order Lepidoptera; family Gelechiidae; genus Pectinophora; species Pectinophora gossypiella. Next base: position 6,331,839 of record NC_065410.1, read on the forward strand.
GGTAAGGAGTACTATTCCATACGAGTTTATTGACATTAGTTACAAACTGAAGTATGCAAGCGTTCCCCAGATAATAGGTATTTTCAAAACGTCAAGCCAGCGGGATCAAAGAACTGCCTTTATAACTTTGGAACCGTTGAAGTACTAATTTCGGTATTTTGCATGGGGTGAGTACTATTTCGGTACTAATTTTTGGCGTTTAAATCAAAGCGAAAGACCTTGTCGTTAACTCTCGCCAAATTTCGCTCACCGTCAAGCTAGCAAGTGCAATAAAACATGGCCATAAATCCAGAACCGTGGTGGTACTAATTTTTTTACAACAGGTACTATTTTTTTCAATAAGAGTACTAATTTTTGGTATGGTAAAATTATTTTTTCGTGCCCATTTTTTTTGAGACCGCTAGCTTGACGCACACGAGATATTGTGTTCTTTCTAACACATTGGACCATAATATCAGTGATCGGTCGATCACAGGTTATCACGTATACGGTTCAACATACATACTAAGGATTCCGTATCAATAGGTATGTAATATATAATTATACAAAATATGTATTTATCACTACTTCAGTACTTTCCTCTTTTTTTATTATACTAGCTCGCTAATTGCAGTTGTGCACCCTTCAACCTACAAAATAAAAGTTTAAAAGTTTAAATACTAAAACCCGACTAGGGAAAAAGTATCTCCGAAATTCTTCCGAATACTTAGTGATGTTTAGGAGAGAGCCTTGGCTTTACCGTTTCATTAGTAACATTCATATTATGTGCATAATCTCTTTTATAATGTTCACCATAATCCCTGTTCCCCTAATCACCTTCGTGTACAATTTAACTTTAAACACCTTTTAACACGGCCACCTGGTGTAGGTACCAACCGTGTCGTAACATGTTCCTAATTGGGGTAGTGAGAGGTACATCCATCGCAAGATGAACTACTGTTGTGCTGAGTGAGGCCCTTTAATCATAATCATATATAATTTATTGCGTTCCACATGGTAGGAGGTTGGTAATATAAGGTAAGTAACACATATGGACCCGGATTGGGCACAGCAATTTTTTTAGGCTTAAACATAATAAATAAGAACAAGTATACATCTATACATAATTAGACATAAAATTAAAAGTAAACAACTAATCATTAAAAAACTCCTGCAGAGTATAAAAACTCAGGACATCTACCACTACCTTATGATTTTTCGACAAACATCCATCTTGTTTTTTTTTGCAATTGTTCAGTGGAAATTTGATTATATGATGTTATTGTCTTTTTTTGCGTATGGCAGCCTTTTGTAATAAACTATTTATATTTTATTCTATTCTACTTATAAGCATGCACGCTTCACCGAAATTGCTCTTAGATCAACGTGATGTGTGGTGAGCCGTATCGCCGCGGCGTACTTAAATAAAACAACATAAAATCTCACAACTATGTCCCAATTGGAGTAGTCTATCGCGAGATGATAGATAGAGATAGAGGTACATCTATCGCAAGATGAACTAAGAACCCATCTCACCGAGCTTTCTGTTAGACTAACGTGATATAGGTGGTGAGTCGTATCGCCGTCTACATACAAGCCAACTGTGTTAGTGAAAACTGTACAAAAGATAAATTAATGACTCATTTCTGTAAGTCCTGTATCGGGGTTCTAGCTGGCGCTCCCCGCTTGGGAAGCCAGCCAGTGAACCACAGAACCACAATGACTTTTAAAATAAAGCCACTATTATTTACCCTTTCCCACAACTCCGATCCTTACCATTTCACACTTTTTTTTTTATTTATTGTATATTTGCCGCAGATGGCATTAACTACTTGGCCGGACAAATGGGGAGCGCTGAAGGCTCTCACGCGGTACAACGTTTAAGACAACAGGCCTGAGGGTGCCCAGTTGGGCACGAACCTCGGCTCAGGGCGTCGTCTGAGAGGAAGAATATTTGAAAGGATTAGTCGAACCTAGTGGGTCGATAGCGATAAGTGCTGAATGAGGGAAATCGTCGACCACGCCGGCGGGGTCGGTATCGGAGTTCTGAAGTGTTTGGTGTCGCGAGCTGATTGGCCGCCTCTATGGCTAGAGTAATCGGGTCGTCGGGATCGTATATTACGTCCTTCGGAACTCTGTCACACTATTTCGCGAATAAAACTGCTAGTTTAAAATAGTTTTTGTAAGTGGTCTGTACTAACACTATACGGGCCTTAAGGTCTGAAATAAAGATATTTTATTTTATTAGTTATTTTTTTTTATAAATATATATCGTGGGTGTAATAAAACATTATTGAATTTGCGTCTTACTGTCAAACGCTAAATGGCTGACGTAATTTTTTTAAACCACGAATTCTAAACTAAGGTCCCGCCTTATTAACCTCTTGCATTGTACTTGAAGCTAAATGTATAAATACAATGAGTACTACCAATTAGTTTTGATCAACGTCAGCGATTGCAAGTTGACTCAATGTCTTCTCTGGGGATATCTAAATTGAAGTGGTTTGGTTAACCCGGTATCCAATGCCCACAATATAGTTATTATATTTTATTGAATAGTCTTCAGCAAATGAAGTTTGTATCGGAAGGAGACCAATCATACAATTGTAAATTACTTTGACAATTTGGTGTTCGTTGCGTAACTAATATTAAACTGCAAAATAATTCAATCACACATTCCGCAATGTACTGACTATGTGTTTCCCTTTTTTCTTTAAGCTGGGCTGGGCTGGGGTATTTTCATGTGTATAGGGACATCGCAAGTGGTTAGGATTCGTGTGAGTCAAGCTAGCGGCCTCTAAAAAAAAATGAAAAAAAAAAACCTTCCTTTTCTTCATCTATTTCTTTTTACCGACTTATAAAAAGGAGGAGGTTCTCAATTCGAAATTTTTATTTATTGCTTTTTAATTATGCGTTTGAAGTCAGTTTTTTTTTATTAAAAAATGTATTTTTTCCTTAATTTTTTTCTTATTTTACATTTTGCAATTAATGTGTTTATTTATCAGGGTCGTGAATACAAGGAGAATCGAAAAACACACCTCCGACAAACAAGTGCACAAAAAAGTAAGGATTGGTAAGGATCCTTTTTGAGAAAAAAAAAAACCTGTTCAAACATTAATTTTGCGGCAGTAGTACGGGAGTAATTCATTCATATTCCTTAATAGCCAATTAGATAACCGCACCAGAGTCGCTAAAATAAGACGTAACTTCGATGTTACGACCCCTGAGCCCTGAGTTTTACACACATTTTATTATTATTACTAAAGAACCTAAAATTATCAGACGAAATAATTTGAGGTAAGACTTTAGTAATAATAATAAAATGTGTATAAAACTCATCCAAAGAATTCTCTCAGGCCCAATGTAAGGAGAGTGCAAATAATTCGCTGAAAGGAAGGGAGAAAAACAAATGGGTAGTGTTTTTACGAACACGTAGGTAGGTCTTTCGAATATTCAAATAGCTACACAAACGTACCGGAATTGAGTTATAAGACATAAGTTGTAATTTCCTCGTCTATTAGGTTGTATTTTATTTTACCTGGATTAAAATTAGCTAGTCTATTGCGAGGTTGTGTTAAAAAAAAAACAGATCATATATTTTAATGTTGTAAATGTATATGTGTGTCGTAGATTTTACCTAAATAAACTTTTTTATTATTATTTTTTTTATTAGATCAGACTGTGATTTTTAAAAAGGCACTGGCGTGGATGTTTGGCATAAGCAGATATTGTATGGTACTTAAAAGATATACCTGCATTATGGTGGATTTATTATTGGGAACGGCTTTCCTAAGAATTTTTCTGTACAATATTCAGAAATGCCGTTTTGACAACGCTCATTCGGATTGGACTCACGTTCACAAAGTCGAATAAGGAAAAAAGGGATACAAAATGTTTTTGGCAATCAGTATTTTTACAACTTACAAATTGATCATTATGTTGCGCCCGTAACTAATAATAATAAGTAATATTTGTAAAAAAGTAGGTTTATTCAATTATTAATAAACCCGACTGCTTAAAAACGAACCTGCACTTAGAAAATAAATAAAAACAATAAAAAGAATAAAACCTTTTCTTTTACTCTTGAATTTTATTGTTGTTAATTTGATAAATAAATTTATTTGCCTATATTAGTGTTTAGTAGTATTTCTATGGTGTAAAACACAGGCTCAGCCTAGTTCAGACACCAGTTACCTACCTTGTACTTTATTTCTTATGATAAATGTATTCAATTATGTACTTTTTCCCAATAAATAAGTAAAATATAGTTATTTATTTTATAACTCTATCTTTTTTTATAACTCTATAATTAATAACTAAAATATAGTTATTTATTTTAACGACTATTTCCGTTTCCTATCCTACACCCCGTAAGTACAATCTCGTGCTGTCCAAGGCATATTTAGTTAGGTCTTTATTGATTAAAGAAGATACTTACAGCCGACTTCGGGTTTTTTATTCGGCAGGTACACGGACTCATAAAGCTGTTAATGACTGTTTGAAAGCTGATAACACGTTAATTTCTTCAAACAAATGCACAGCACAAAGGCTTTTCGATGGTTGATTTCAGCTACCGGATCCGGGAATATGATGAAAAATGATACGCGCGCTGCCGTACTCACTTCCTCTAATATCTACCACGCGTAACAGTTATACATAAGTCTGAAGGATGAATCTAAAATAGAACAAAGATCGTTCGAATTTTAGTAGAAGCAAAGTAATCAACAAAGCAGATAAATTAAGTTCTAGACTGCGTGGGTACTCGAGAACTTCTAATCATGTCGTACACAATTCGTCGTAAGCGCTATAGTCAAACTTCTGCAAACTCGGTCTTGAAAACTCGGTTTTTCACCACAATGTAGTTAATTAAAAACTTCTTGTTAACCAGAAAAGTTTACAGCTTAACTACTCGAATATTTCTGATTCAAGAAATGAAGAAAAGTGCAAAGATTTTTGGACACTTATGCCCATTTATTGTCATGGTCACAAATTCACAATTGTGAAGCATGAAAACGACACAAGACGCTAGCAGCAAGCATTTACCATAAATACATAGTTAAACAACAACAAGAGAGAAGTGTGTCAGGTCAGGATTGAAGCGACTGGAATTCCATAGTATCTGCTTACCCCGGTGGGAAACAGGCGAGAGTTTATGTATGTATGTACAAACGACGCGGTTTTTGAAGCGCACCGCGCGGCGATGCGGTATTCGTATGCGAATTACATACAAGTCAATACCTTATACCTTTCCGACCACTTCCCCGCCTTCCGCATCGGTACACAGAATTGCCTATACGTGGGCACATAAAGAATTTAATACACATAATATAACATAGTACGCAGCGTAATATTGAACATAAACATCAAATAAATATATTGTAATACTCAAAGGGAATAGACTCGATGTACCTACCAAGCAATACTCAACATGAAATGGTTGGTACTTTCTTAATCATAGGAGAAGTCAATAACAATTTAATATTACTTTCCCCCTGGGCAAAGGACCGAGAAAATTGCTGAAGTTTCGATACACCAATCAAGCTGAATGACTAAATAGTTTTTGTGACTCCAGTTCTTTCTTGTACCTTGTAAACAATACACGCAATAAAGGACGGTTAATTAGGTTTATCTGAGATTTCGTCCGCTAAAAGTAGGTACTAAGTTTGTCGTAATTCTGCAAAGTACATAATGAAAAGGAAAAGGACGGATGATCGAAAATTGACAATTTTAAAATGAATGAGTAAATGACCGTGTGAATAAAATAAGTATCTGCAACCCATTGGACGTGTGCAGTCAACTAGATTCTGTCGGGTTATTAGCCAATATAAAATTTTAAGAAAGCTGTTTAATTTTCTGCCTAAAACTGATGTGAGTTCCATAAATTTTATGCCTGTAGATTACCCGTCGCTTTCCTTTTCGGCGGATAAGAAAATGACAGATATAACTATAAAAAGAAACAACATATTATTACACAGTTTATAAATATATTTATTACAATACCAATTTTAAATAACATTATAACAAAATCAACACTTACAGTAATATTTCAGTTTATTTTTAGCCAAAACGTAGTGCAAGTTGTAGTTGACTTCTGGACGGTCGAAGAGCAAATAGGCCGCTACCGGCCTTAACTGCCACTAATAAAACCTCGTATTCGCGCCTAAACGAAATACATGTCACTTAAGGCAGATGGCACCACTGTTTTCGTTTTCTTCTTTTTTAAATAATGATTTGATACGTCCCCAGTGTTTCCATTTGCCGTGGGCGACAAACACTTAAAATAAAATTAGACGGTTTGTACTGTAAACAGCGCTATTGTGCCACTACAAGACAAAGGCCTTCTTTTCATCCTTCCACCTTCCAACTGGAACTAGAAAAGTACTTAGTAAAAGGACTTCGTATCAAAAGTGACAGCATGTTGTCTTCTAAAAAAGGTGTATTGTAAATTATACTTATAACTGGTGGCTTTGCAGACGTGAGTTTATGTAGTAAGCTGTAGGCAACAAGGATATCTGAAAGATTAAAGATAGAACGAAAGAAAAAGTAATACCGCCAATACCCAGCGTTCCTCCAGGGCTTTCATAGTTATTTATGTGTGTGACGATAAGAAATTGAGACTTTTTATACCCGTTCAAGCATTATCCTATAGGAAAAGCCGTTTCCGAGATAAAAACCTGTAACGGCACGTACTTTACGTCGGAAGATCAATTGATAAAAACGCTGTTATGAATGTACAATATGGCGTAAAAAAACTCCAAATAGGTACCTAGATATATATGTATACTATACGTATAGGTACAGGGTGTTAGTAACATCGTACCAAATACTGAAGTGTGCGTCAAGCTAGCGGCCTCAAAAAAAAAATGGGCACGAAAAAATAATTTGACCATACCAAAAAATAGTACTCTTATTGAAAAAAATAGTACCTGTTGTAAAAAAATTAGTACCGTCACGGTTCTGGATTTATAGCCATGTTTTATTGCACTTGCTAGCTTGACGGTGAGCGAAATTTGGCGAGAGTTAACGACAAGGTCTTTCGCTTTGATTTAAACGCCAAAAAATAGTACCGAAATAGTACTCACCCCCTGCAAAATACCGAAATGAGTACTTCAACGGTTCCAAAGTTATAAAGGCAGTTCTTTGATCCCGCTAGCTTGACGTTTTGAAAATACCTATTATCTGGGGAACGCTTGCATACTTCAGTATGTAACTAATGTCAATAAACTCGTATGAAATAGTACTTCCTACCATCATAATTTTGATCCGATTCTCTTTGTAGAAATATGTTAAAAAATCATCATAACCTATACCATACATTTGTTGTTGATACAGTCACGTAGACAATTACATAACCTCACAATTTATTTGTAAGTATTGCCATTGCCAGTATTGCCATTTTGAAGGTCTACCCTACCATTTCTTTGCACTTCAGAGTGTTGCTATTACAAAAAATTGCTATTGCATACACCCATATGCAATAATTTTAATAAAAAATGGCTGCATGGGTCTAGTTCTTATTGAAAACAATCTGTGATTTTAATACATCATAATACATTTTTAATCTGCTGTTTTATTTTATAATTTATACCTTCATGTTCAATTTGTTACGGATCGAAGTGTTTGTTAATAAACAATTTGCAGTATTTGTAGAATAACTCAAAGAGTTTCAACAATGATATTACTTTCATCTGACAACCCTGGCACTTCACCAATTTTTACCCAAAAATGGGGAAAAAGTACTAAAATCTGACAACATTCTTCTTGAGCATGTGTTAATTTTGTTCGCGACTGTACCTGTCTTGATAAATGTATGACATAGGTTATAATGACTTTTTGTCATATTTCTACAAAGAGAATCGGATCAAAATTATGATGGTAGGAAGTACTATTTCATACGAGTTTATTGACATTAGTTACATACTGAAGTATGCAAGCGTTCCCCAGATAATAGGTATTTTCAAAACGTCAAGCTAGCGGGATCAAAGAACTGCCTTTATAACTTTGGAACCGTTGAAGTACTCATTTCGGTATTTTGCAGGGGGTGAGTACTATTTCGGTACTATTTTTTGGCGTTTAAATCAAAGCGAAAGACCTTGTCGTTAACTCTCGCCAAATTTCGCTCACCGTCAAGCTAGCAAGTGCAATAAAACATGGCTATAAATCCAGAACCGTGATGGTACTAATTTTTTTACAACAGGTACTATTTTTTTCAATAAGAGTACTATTTTTTGGTATGGTCAAATTATTTTTTCGTGCCCATTTTTTTTTTGAGGCCGCTAGCTTGACGCACACATACTGAAGGGGATGATTCAGCTCATGATTCCGAATTAATATCAAGTGGAATTATCCTTCGCAAAATTCATTTCTTTTTTGTTCTTTTTTAATTATTTTCAATTCTATACTTTTGCGATTTAAAAACATGTTTTTCCGCAAACACAATTCGATAATGTGTTTTTTGAAATCTTCATTTTCCATCGTAATTTAGAACGTCAACTCAAAATGATACCGCAAACCGCAGAAAAACAGCAGCTTGAATGCAGTTCAAATACAGTCAGTCTGTAATAGCTCTTAGGAAAATATCAGATAATAGAAGTTTCGAAAATAATGCCAACACTAAATACAAGCAAACATTGATGTATAAATAAGTAACACTTTTAAGCTACCCATTCCCTTCCCATTTCTTTCTACATTTTTTAATACTTATATGGATTATAAAGTATTCGCGAAAATTGAATAAACTCGCTGGAACTCACTCAACATACACATACACACACATACATATACATACACATATCCATATACATATACTCATATATTCAGGGAAAAGCTACTTAACTTGATCAATTTAAACACATTATGCTCGAAGTGCAAAAGGAGTCTAATCTTTGATATAATTTGTTCACCCTTGAGTGGATAAAAAAAAGAAAGTAAATGCTTAGCATCTTTGCCATCTTCACTTATTTTCTGTGACATGAATAAACTGTACCCGAGTGTAAATACATATATCTCTTAATTATCCTTGTTAAGTAGGTACGGTCTGGTAACTTTCTTATATAATATAATTATAACACGAGCAACTCTAACGTTGTTTTGGGTCCATAATGAAATCTGATATGGTCTACCAAACCGTCACTAAGGGTCAGTAATCTTCTAAAAAAAATAACTTTAACCAATCCAAAAACGTGTTTTTTGAAATCTTCATTTCCCGTCCCAATTTAGGACGTCAACTCAAAATGACTCAGCTCAACTCTTGAATGCAATTCAAATAAAGCAATCTGTAATAGCTGTTAGGAAGACGTTAGATAATAGAATTTTCAAAAACATGTATAATCGGGAGGCATTTTTTTGCTGCCAAAAAGGAGAAGACAAAAATACACCAAAACTGAAACCATCAGATCCAGTAAAGGTCTAAGATGAAATGTATACACAGCCCTATATCGAATTAAGTATGTACCAACCCAACCCGCTCTTTACAGTCGATTCAAAATCAAATATTTAAGTAAAAGTAGCATCGTGAAATAAATTGATACGAAGGTATGTGTATTTGTTCTCACACGAGGAGCGCCGGTACGAATCCCGGTACCGGACTTGTACCAATGAGTTATTAATTCAATTTAACCCTTTCACGGGCAAAGACCATGGCCCATTGATGGTTCATAATAGGTAGTATGACACCTTGGAATCGGAACGTCATTAGACGTTCTGTCCTTGAAAGCGTTAAGTGCAGTTTCCACTGACACAGTTGACTCAACCATTATAGGCGGCAGCCAACAGCTCAACCACCTATCACGTCATCATCATCTCCTTACCGTTATTCCGTTTTTCAGAGGGGCCGCTTGCCTAACCTGTAGATTTGACAGGTCCGGCTTTTTACAGAAGCGACTGCTAGTTTTCCGAAGAAAATAAAATAAATAAATAATAGGATAGAAGCGAATAAAAAAGATTAACAATTTGTTGAATCATTTGGCAAATAACCAAGTTCGTAGGTCACGGCTAGTGACTCGCAACCATCAATTGAAATGTATCGTCTTGATCTATTTTTGTAATCTTGTCGTTTACAAGCGAATCTTTCTACACTATAAACAAGTAGCAGTGGTTGTGCCAACAATTTTCACGAAGACTTTATATATAGAAGAAGAACATGGAGAAAAGAAATTCTTCGAAGGTTGTAACCATGGTGGTGGTGGTGGTGGTTGGAAGGTTGTGGTTGTTGTAGGTTGTTGTCGTGGTTGTGACTTTGTAAAGTCAAAGTCAAGTAGAAAAACTAGATGACACCTCGATTGCATAAAGTTTTTTTGAAAGAAGTACAAAAATGCTCCACAGAAAAAATGATATCTTTTTAATATTTCTTTAGTCTACGGCTACCCAGACTTTCCTGTAAAGATATGAGTAGGTAACACAGCCTATTTTAGCTTCTACGCATATAAAATCGCGGGTAACAGTCTAGTCTAAAATCATAATAAGATTCTAATTTCTCTTGATGGTCTTTAATACTTTTAAGCTCCTTAATAGAAAGTGCCTTAAATTTTGCAGAGCAAAAAGCCTTATTGATTAAATACAGGTCAAGGTAGACTTTCGGATTCAGAAATATCTCAGGAAAACACAAGAAACAATACAACATCGTAGATCTAATTCTTCTATCGTGTGGGTTGTGAGGTGGATTACCAACCCTATCAACCCTGGTGTCAGGGTTATGGCTATTGGTGTTAGGGCTATTGAGCCGCCTGACATGGCTCATGTAACGACTACTTATTTACATCAGTACGTAGTAACCGGGACCAACGGCTTAACGTGCCTTCCAAAGCACGGATCATCTTCCTTTCGGATCAGCCTGTAATTTCCTAGCCCAACTAGGGATCACAAAGTGATGTTTGTGATGTGTCCCGTTCCGGGATTTGAACCCGGGACCGCCGGATCGTGAGCCCAACGCTCAAACCACTGGACCACGGAGGCCGTTAAATATCATAGATTAAAGGTATAGATGGAGTGTCGAGACAACTTTGTATGTTGTCGTCACTAGGGTGACGTTAGTGATGCCAGAATAGAGCAAAGACAAGAAGCTGATAAAAAATCAGTAGAATTATTATATACGTAATATTACTATACTTCTGTCATTTATAATTATGGTAAAATATTCAGCGTTGCCTGTCCCTTCTCATAGCCGTTCTATTCAAAGGAGAATCGATCCATTCGGTTCTGTGGTCATAGTAAGTAATTTTGAACGAATATTGACAACACTGCAATAAAATATCGTCTTCAGAACCAGTAGTTACTCACAAGAAGAGATAGAAGGAAGCAAATTCAAAAAATGGATGTGGTTGTAATGGTGTTACAAAAATTGGATCAAAGCCTTATTAAGGGACAGATCAAAAAAGCGAAGGATTCAATTTTATAGCACCACCCAAACGCAATTTAATCATTTGGCCGTGGCTGCTCTCACGCAAAGACACGACGACGCCAAGCTACGTTAGTCAATTTGAAGATGACGTCTGAAGAATCCATGCGTAATACCTACTTCTCTCCAAAAAATATTTCCTATGTACGGTCACGAGCATTAATATGTATACACTTTGGTACAATATCACATTAACCTTTTTTGACAAATTGAACTGTAAGTCTCACTAAATGTCAAATATGTTAGTGCGACAGAGTCCTAAAGTGGGTAAGTACATTATATTGCTCATGATTGTACACAGGGTGTTAGTTAGTAACATCGTAAAGAATAGTAAGGGGAACTATTCAAATTCTGAGTTAATATCAAGTCCAATTTTCAATTCTATACTTTAGCGAAGGAAAATTCCATTTGATGTTCACTCAGTATAATACTCAGAATCATCATTCTCAGTATTTACTCAGTATAATGAGCTGAATCACCCCTCTCAGTATTCGTTACGATGTCACTTACACCTCCTACGATTATGTACGCGTAGCCATTCAAGTACGTATGGGTGTTAGTGAAACGGTAACAAATACTGAGAAGGATGATTCAGACCATGATTCTGAGTTGATAACAAGTGACAATTTCATGAAAAATATTAGTATTTTTTTAAATTATTTTCAGATGCATACTTTTGCGACGGAAAATTCCACTTGATATCAACTCAGAATCATGGTGTGAATCACCCCTCGAAGTTTTCGTTACGATGTCACTAACACCCTGTATTTCTTTAAATTGTATCAGACAATATATTTTATTATTTTTCCCTCTTAGAGCAGGGTAAGATTGTATGACACAAAGGAGCTTCAAAACCGCGATAGCTCCAAAGGGATTACAAGATACAATACAGATTATCTTGGTTAATACATTCATAAGTACACCAAAAAGTGACACCGGGAGCGTTTTGAGAACGGGCTTTTTGGAATGCAGAGATTGTAATAATAATAATAAGAATAATTATTTTTTTAATAATCTTTATTGTATAAACACGCGCCGCGTTCACAGAAACCGCACCCCATACCCGTGTGCGTTGGCAGTATTAAAAAGTATACATATAAGTAACAGCCCCTGTGGTCTAGTGGTTAGAGCGTCAGGATCGCGATCTGGAGATCTAGGTTCGATGGGGACATTGTCGTGAAACTGTTTGGTAAGGACATTGCAAGCTTGAATCACCTGATTGTTCGAAAAAGTAAGATGATTTCGTCCTTCGGAGAGCGCGTTAACCCGTTGGTCTCGGCTATTAGCAGTAAAAACACCTCCACCAACCCGCGGTGGAGCAGCGTGGTGGTGTTGGTGTATGCTCCGTACGCCTTCCGGTTGATTGAGGGGAGGCCTGTGCCCTGCAGTGGGTCGTATATAGGCTGTTTATGTTTATGTAGATATCAGTAGTTAGTGGAGTCCCTTTATTCCGTAGTTCGCGGCGAAATTCTCCGGCCTGTCCCGCCCCTTTGTCTGCGCAGGCCCTTACTATCTGCACCGTAATGTTCGCAATACTGCCTCTGAGTGCAATGTGTATCTATTGTAGGCATTACATTAGATATTATATTCGCTTTAAGCGATAAGGCCGCCATTTACCATGTACTTAGTTTAAGAGTATTTTTCTAATTATTTCTTTTTTTTTATTTTGGTGCAATAAAGTGTATTTGTATTGTAGATAATCTATTTTGCTTTGGAGCAGTTGTAATCATGTTTGTGTGCAAAGACAATTACAAATACTTACTTCCAAACTTTAAAAGACCCCTAAGAGAATTAGTACAAAATATGTTGACCAATACTTACAAAGAATTTCAATTGCTTGTGAAAAACTGAGGAGGGCAAGCCTCTTTGCAAAAACGCTTTGATTTTATTTGATAACTTCAAAGTACAAACACGTCTAAAGCATGTGTGTTTAATATAGTGGAGTCAACGAAGGGTTTCACTTATAATTTGCCAGGGAAAAGTCCATTTTGATGTGTTTTCTTTTGTAGAGGTATTTCTTATATTATTAAATCGTACAAGGCCTAGGCAAATAAGAAACTAGTTAGGACGTTTCTGTTTATTGAATCTATAAATTTATATGTGCTAGGTTCTACGTAAATAGGTACTTTGATTTTAAATGGATATGTTAAATGTAAGTATAATCAAAATTCCTAGGTGCCTGTGTGATATTGTATGAATACATATATGAACAATTTTTAGTACACACATTAACTTAAAAATAAAATGCGTTAAGGCGGCTTACATACATACATGTACTCACGCCTATTTCCCACCGGGGTAAGCAGAGACTATAGAATTCCATTTGCTTCGATCTTCGATTAAGGCGGCTTAAACGCTAAAATTAAATGTAAGTAAAGCAATAATGGCTTATGATGTGTATTACCTGATAGAACATATCACTTGGATGTTCCAAGCTCTTCCCATAGATAGCGAGAAGCCTCTGGACGTGGAATGGCGCCCAGCACACGAAGAAAGACAGCGCCACAGCCACTGCAACAAAATATTTGTTTGACTACTTTAATTAAAACACATAATAACGGGTTCTTACCGCGTTTAAAATAGGGATATGAGACTCCCGATATTTCGACACTGTTGCATGCAAGTGCCATGATCACGGGATGACTGATGGGATTGGAGTGGATCCATAATTTTCTACGGGCAGACATAGATGAGTCTCATATCCCTATTTTAAACGCGCAAACAAGCGGCGGTTGCCGCTTGTTTATGTATTTGATATCGGAACGTTCGGAACCATCTGAACTCGAATCAAACTCTTTTTTTTCTAGCCACAGAGGCGGCCAATCCGCTCGCGACAACAACCACTTTAATTTCCCTCGTTCAGCGTTTACCGCTATCGACCAGCTGGGGTCGATTAAATCCTTCAAATATAATCCTTACAGACGACGCCCTGCGAACCTCGGGTTCGCGCTAAACGGGGCATTCTCAGGCCTGTTATCTTACTGAACCGAGCGAGAGCCCTTAGAGCTCTCCATTTGTCCGGCCAAGTAGTTAATGCCATCTGCGGCAAATCTACATGTCACGTCAAAAAACAAACATTAATAAACAATAAGCTGACGACTATATCCCAAATAGTGTAATCAGAGGTACATCTATCTCAAGATGAACTTTACTAAGTACCACACCTAACCGAGCTTTCTGTTAGACCAACCTGATAGGTGGAGAAAGTGTAGCGCAGTGTAGGGCCCTATTGCGGGCAGAATAGAAATAAGTCCATAGAAAGATAAGATATGTACGTATAGTATTGATAAGGACCCTGCCTTTCTTGTGCGGCAGGGGTACGAAAAAAAAAAAAAAAAAACCTGATAGGTGATGAGCCGTACCGCCGTCTATAATTGCAATACAATAACACTCGTCGACTAACACTGATAAAGGCTTCCTTCAGACAAAAGACGTTATCATTAAGACGTGATCATTGTTATTGTCCCAAAATCATTGACCATAACTTTAAAAATATTAAGCCGATTTTGATGAAATAACAACCCGTACAGCTTTGTACAGTCATGAGAAATATCATGTACCCACCTTAGAACCCTGTCGCACTATCATATTTGACATTTAATGAGACTTACGGTTTAATTTGTTAAAAAAGTTAATGCGACATGGTTTCATACATACTAGTACTCGTGACCGTACAGGCAGCCGTACGGGTACGTATGGTAGTTATTGACACTATGTCAAAAACTGAGAGGGATGATCCAGACCGTGATTCAAGATGGAATTTTCCCTAGCAAAACTCATGAACTGTATTCCCTGAAAGACCTGAAGCACCCCTTCAGTATTCGGTACGATTACTATGTCACTTACATCCTTTACAAGTACGTGCGGGTACGTATAGGTACTAACGGATAATTCCACTTGATATTAACTCAGAATTATGAGCGGAATCAACCCCTTCAGTATTCTGTACGGTGTCACTAGCACTGTATATTAAAATACGTTATTCAGAAGGACATTGGTGATAATTTCTGTAAACACCATCTAATTTTATTTTAAGTTCATCATCATCAGCCGTATGACGCCCACTGCTGGGCATAGGCCTCCCCCAAAGGGGGGGTTTGGACCATAAGCCCACCGCGCTGGTCCAGTGCGTGTTGGTGGGTCGCCAGAGCCTCTTTCGTTGACCAGCAGGATGTACCGCGTGCAGGCGAGGTTGGCTTGGGCTCCGAAAGGTGTCATTTGAAGCCCCTTACACCCCCATTTTAAGTTATATCTGTCATTTTCTTATCCGCCGAAAAGGAAAGGGACGGGTAATCAACACACAAAATTTATGGCACACGTCAATTTTAAGCACAAATCTAAAACAACCGTCTAAAAATTTTACATTGGCCAATAACCCGACAGAATTATGTTGACAGCACACGTCAAATGGTTTGCATACCAGCGAGATACTTTTTGATTCGCGTGGGTTATTCATTCATTCATTCTTCCTAAAATTAAGAGCTGTCAATCATACGTCCCTTTCCTGTTCGGCGGGTAAGAAAATGACAAGTATAACTTAAAGTAAAATTAGGAGGTGTCTGCAGGAATCGGGGCCATTGTACACAATCGCTCTTTGAGAATGTTTACCAATTAAATGTTTAATAAAAAATAATTTCTTGTTTAATTTAATTATTTACCATAACCAGTTGTACAAAGAATATTGCCTTTTTTTATCTTTATTTTGTTTTTGTACAGTATAGTATAATGACTTGATTTTTATTTTAGTTATTGTATTTTATGTTTCGTACCAAAATTGAAAACAAGGAAGCTTTATGGTGCGACTTTTTATGCCCAAAGTTCTTGAACACGTTCGGTTTTAAAACCTGAATTACCTCCTAGGTATTTGGCAAGTTTTTTTGGGAGGTGCTTAGTTTTTGAACACAATACCCTCAATGCGCTGGTCTCGCTTGCACAAGTCCGATTTTTTTCTAGCTGACTACCTGACGTTTAAACGTGAAAAGGTTACAATTTATCGTTACTTATTGTAATTAATCGTATTTTACATAGGTAGTATAATGTAGTATAATGTTTCCAAACAGAAAAATAAATTTAATGAAAAAGCAATTATAATATTAAGTTTATGTAGATGTAACAGCCTCCGTGGGCTAGTGGTTAGAGCGTTAGGCTCACGATCTGGAGGTCCGGGTTCGATTGCCGATGGGGACATTGTCGAAATCACTTTGTGAGACTGTCCTTTGTTTGATAAGGACTTTTCAGGCTTGAATCACCTGATTGTCCGAAAAAGTAAGATGATTCCGTGCTTCGGAGGGCACGTTAAGCCGTTGGTCCCGGCTATTAGCCGTAAAAACACCTCCACCAACCCGCAGTGGAGCAGCGTGGTGGAGTATGCTCCATACCCCCTCCGGTTGATTGAGGGGAGGCCTGTGTGATCACCCAGCAGTGGGACGTGTATAGGCTGTTTATGTATGTAGATGTATAAGGCATCCTTCTTCTTTTATTCTTCTTCTTCTATCATATGGGTTGTGAGGTGGTTTACCAACCTCATCAACTCTGGTATCAGGGTTATTGCTGAGTAGCCAAAGCCCCTGACATGACTCATGTACCGACTACGTACTTACACCAGTAAGTTAGCTTAACGTGCTTTCTGAAGCAGAATTATCTGACGGACATTTGGGTGATCAGCCTGTAAATGTAATGCCTTAATCCAACTGGGGATCACAAAGTGGGTTTTGTAAACAGGAATTCGAACGTGGAGCGGATGAAGGATAATAGAATTGCAAAAGCGGTATATAAAGCGAAAGTTGATGGTAGGGCTGGCAGAGGAAGACCGAGAAGGACTTACGATGATCAAATTGGAGATGTCCTTAGAAAAGGTTCAATACGATCTACTCTGAACCGGCGTGCGTGTATGAAGCGATTGATGAATATGGAGGAAGTAAGAGAAGTGTGTCAGGATCGAAGTAAATGGAATTCTATAGTCTCTGCTTACCCCGGTGGGAAATAGGCGTGAGTTTATGTTTGTATGTATGAATTCGAACCCGGGGCCTCCGGATCATGCGCCGAACTCACAACCACCGGACCCCATTATATATTCAAACGAGTGATAAATTTTAACATCCGGGCTCATAAACCCAAAGTAATCCATCTTTCGCACAATGGGGTCAGCCTACAATGTCTTAACCACACCAGGGCTCACAAGTGATTTTTGTGATATTTCCTCACCGGGATTTGAACTTCAAACTTCCGGATCGTCAGCCTAACGCTCAACCGGACCACGGAGGCCATTTTATG
The DNA here is from genome assembly GCF_024362695.1 of Pectinophora gossypiella. NCBI lineage: Eukaryota > Metazoa > Arthropoda > Insecta > Lepidoptera > Gelechiidae > Pectinophora > Pectinophora gossypiella. The sequence continues at coordinate 6,349,486 of NC_065410.1, forward strand.
TTGTGATTTTAAAAAAAATAGAGTAATATTACATTGTAATAAACTCAATAAAATAACAGTGGATTACAGTAATTGTTTTCGAAGAACGTTGAATAAATAATTTTATTCAACCCACTGATCCATTTCCCAATTATGAGAATTCAATTTCAATTTACAATAACAAGGCTTTCTAGAATACTGGTGTTTCAAATTGAAAGTTGATTGATGTAGGTATACCTCAAAATTCGGAAATAAACATAATTATTTGCATATTCCCAATAATCTGCTGTATCAGTTGTGTACTGACTGTGTTTCCGATTAATAAAATGTTTCCATAATGTATTTATAATTTGTTGCAATACATCCTGATTTCTTTCTTTTATAATTTTCCTTTACTGCTGGACTTGTCAGTGTCTCAATGTGATTTCGACAATGACCCCATTGAGAATCCATCCCAGACCTCCAGATCACTGATATAGGATAAACAATAATTCTGCGTATAGAAGGGACACTCTCTGCCCCGCACCAGTATGAGCTTTTTCCCTCACCCCCCAATGTCCACTTAGGCCGTAAGCCCTTATAGAGTAAGGGAGTGCGCAGTCTGTCTGAGCCTCTCAAACTTACGGGATAGAATAGAATCATCATCCCCTTGTTCCGTTTTTCACAGGGTCCGCTAACCTAACCTGACGATAAGACAGGACCGGCTGTTTACAGAAGCGACTGCCTGTCTGACCTTCCAAACTGTGAAAGGAAAACCAGCCAAACCAGTTTCCTCACGAATGTTTTCCTTCACCGCATATTCAAATTCAAAAATATCTTTATTCAGTAAGTAGGTAACATAGTTACACTTTGAATCGTCAATTTTTACATAAGTAACAAACGTCTCATCCGCCTAAAACTACTGCAGCTTCTCACAACCTGTATAGCCGGGGAAAATAGCACGTGCTTATCATTTACGATCCAAACATGAATTCGAAAACAAATTCGAGAATTATTGGTTTAGGCCTGGGCTGTCACGAGAATCAATATGCATAAATTTTGGTACCATGTCACCCTACGAATAAATAATAAGATGTCACATGATTTTTTTTTTGGCAAATTGCACTGTAAGTCTCACTAAATGTCAAATATGTTAGTGCGACAGAGTCGTAAAGTGGGTACATTATATTGCTCATGACTGTACGGTAAGAATTAGATTTTTGTATGGAGTGTTAGGCTGTGACACTACACTACTCGACACGTAGAGCATTGAATGACTTTTATTCATATTCATTTATTCCTTATAACAACTTTACATTGTGTTGGAAATTGGAAATAAAAATAAAAACAAGCTTAAACTACATTACAATCTAAAACAACAGTGGGACTATAACTTACTTACAATATACCTAACAAACTATTACAACAAACACATACAATATTCATTATCACTTTAAAATATAGCATAAAGACCAAAAAAAAGAAATAAAAAAAATTAAAGTGTAAGACACTTTAAACTTACAAACTTACAGTGCAATTTGTCAAAAAACATCATGTGAAATCTTATTATTTATTCGTAGTGTGACATGGTACCAAAAATTATGCATATTGATTCTAGTGACAGCCCAGGCCTAAATCAATAAGTTACTTTATGCAGGTGTAGGACACGTGGAAAACGATTGGCAATATGCCTTAAATAACGATGTTTTCCGATGTTTTGTTTTTGTTGTGATCCGGAGGTTTCGATTCCCGATGGGGACATATCACAAAAATTACTTTGTGTTCCCTAGTTTGGTTAGGCTATTACTGGCTGATCACCTGATTGTCCGAAAGTAAGATGATCCGTGCTTCGGAAGGCATGTTAAGCCGTTGGTCCCGGTTACTACTTATTGATGTAAGTAAGTAGTCGTTACATGAGCCATGTCAGGGGTCTTTGGCGGCTCAATAGTAACCCTGACACCAGGGTTGATGAGGTTGGTACTCCACCTCACAGCCCAAATTATATACCAATTGTTTCTATTTTAGCCACCAAGTGTGTTTAAACTTTTGTTTTCATCATCGCCTCTAATCCAATGTCATCAATCATTACACTCTTTATTGATTACACGAATAAAAATTACATTCGGGTATTTTCCAAGTCCAATAAATTAGGTACCTATGATGTCTTTGTGTGCATGTAAATACTTTATACTTACCATGTTACATTAACATATTTCAAAAAATACATTTTGATGTCTCACTAAATGCGAAATATGTTAAAAGGATAGGGTTCTAAAGTCGTTTATTTACTGTCTGAGTGCTCTACGACCAGGGTTTCTCAAAATGGAGCTAGTAAAACCTCAAAAAAAAAGTTTTCATCTCGAGCTCGTCCGTGCTTCGGAAGGCACGTTAAGCCGTTGGTCCCAACTGCATTAGCAGTTGTCAATAACCATCAATCCGCACTGGGCCCGCGTGATGGTTTAAGGCCCGATCTCCCTATCCATCCATAGGGAAGGCCCGTGCCCCAGCAGTGGGGACGTTAATGGGCTCATGATGATGAAAACCTCAACAGATAACTGTAACGGGTTCGTGACAAGATTTACGTTGTTATATTAGTGGAAATTTTCTTTTTAGGATTCTGAACCTTAAAAGGAAAAACGTGTTTTTATTTACTCCGCAGTAACATAAACTGCCTATATACGTCCCACTGCTGGGCACAGGCCTGGCCTCAATCAACCGGAGGGGGTATAGAGCATACTCCACCACGCTGCTCCAATGCGGGTTGGTGGAGGTGTTTTTACGGCTAATAGCCGGGACCAACGGCTTAACGCGCCCTCCGAAGCACGGAATCGTCTTACTTTTTCGGACAATCAGGTGATTCAAGCCTGAAAAGTCCTTACCAAACAAAGGACAGTCTCACAAAGTGATTTCGACAATGTCCCCGTCGGGAATCGAACCCGGACCTCCAGATCGTGAGCCTAACGCTCTAACCACTAGACCACGGAGGCTGTTTTGAAGAATTACTCCGCAGTAATTCTGCAAAATCAGGTATTTCTATAATAACTCTGCTCAAACAAGCTCTACTGACGAGTATAAATAGGGTTTTTTTAGCAAAACGTCCCCCTTTTTCCACTGCAGGTTGGTGGGAAATAGATAACCCAGAGTTGAGTCATACCTACCAAATTAGAACTACGATCGAACCTTTGGCCTTTGGTATAATATAGTCTGTCAACTTGTCTAGCCATTATTACAAGTACGTGTGGGTACTAGGGCATCGGAACCGGTTTTTCCCGGTTCCAAAAAATCAAGAACCGGTTTTTTCGGTTGTTTAAAAAATCTATAAAAATAAACATTAACGTGCGTTGCAGTTATATGTAGAGTATGCGAGCGCTGCTTGGTATGCAGGATTAACTAGAAATAATTATTCTTGTAATTTTTACAAAAAGTTAAAATATTTAAAAGAAATGCCTCTTTAACAATTGAATTTCAAAGGTCATTTTTGCACGTTAAATATTTTAATGTATGCAGTGATAAACACATTACTCATTGCTAAAAATAAAAAACAATGTTCACAAGAGAGAAATTGTGATAAGTATTATTTAACTTTTTAAAGAAACTTGTAGACTGACATTGTGAATTAACCTCACGATGGTTATTCGAGGTACCAAGAAGATTGAACGTTCGCCAAACACACGATAGATGGCGTTACTTTCTCATTGCTGGGGTACATAATTATTCAAAAATGTAATGTAATGACAGAAGCATATATAAAACTAATTATGGCTTGATATTTGCATCACATTATGTCTAGAATGATGTTGCTACCCTACGAATAAATAATAATAATAATTTATTCGCACATTAATTTATACGCACTGGGACCGCGTGGTGATTTAAGACCCGATCTCCCGATCCATCCATAGGGAAGGCCCATTCCCAGCAGCAGGGGGGACGTTAATGGGCTGGTGATGATGAATAATTTATTCGTAGTTGCTACCTATATTGCTACTCTTTCAGAATAATAATGGGTGGAAGTTGTAATTGTACCTTGGTGTAATAAAAACGGTCATCATTTATACCCAAAATCAAAGATAAACCATGCATATGTCTGTTATCCATGAAATTAGAAGTTTAAACGAAGAAAAAACTTAACAACGCCATCTATCGTATTTTTGGGGAACGCCGATTGAAAAGTACCTCATTACAAATGTTGTTTCTAGACGTCCTTTTCCTAGAATTTATGAAATTCTTTTTAAATACAATATTATAGACTTCGTGGACCGACGATCTGGTGAAGGTCGCGGGAAGCCGCTGGATGCGGGCAGCGCAGGACCGGTCGTCGTGGAGATCCTTGGGGGAGGCCTATGCCCAGCAGTGGGCGTCGTACGGCTGATGTATCAAAAGTGGATCACGGGTAGTTGGGCACGATTTTATCTATGTATGTATATTCCGTACCATTACCTAACTATGTCAACTAGGCTACAAATTGCGCACAGGAAGGTATAAATAATATTCCGGTCGAGACCAAAGTAAAACAGATATAATATTGCTGAAATTATTGCTATTGCTTCCAAGGCAGAGCTCAGTAATAGAGATATACTAAATTCCTTTGAAGCTGAAAACGTTTCAAACTTGCAGTAAATATACCTCTGTGCTCTTGAGAATTACGTAGTTTTGCTACACAACTGTAAACATACATAATATGTCGTGACCAGATCTTAGAATTGATCATTTCATGATGTGCTCGATCATTTCATGAAATGGTCATATTTCACATTCATATTTTTATTATTATTTTATGTTTTATGTTTGAGGAGCTCGGTGGCGCAGCGGTAAACGCGCTCGGTTTGCGATTGTTGAAGTAAAGCAACTTTCGCAGAGGCCGGTCATAGGATGGGTGACCACAAAAAAAAAAAGTTTTCATCTCGAGCTCCTCCGTGCTTCGGAAGGCACGTTAAGCCGTTGGTCCCGGCTGCATTAGCAGTCGTTAATAACCACCAATCCGCACTGGGCCCGCGTGGTGGTTTAAGGCCCGATCTCCCTATCCATCCATAGGGAAGGCCCGTGCCCCAGCAGTGGGGACGTTAATGGGCTGGTGATGATGATGATGATTTTATGTTTATTATTTTTTTTTATTTCATTTTTTTTCTCCACTCCCACAAACAAACCGAGGAATTGGTTTTGTGGGGTTTTTATTGTACTTACCCATACGTATTTTCTGTATTTCTTATGAAAAATAAACATTTTACTTACTTACACGTTGGCCACATCATGATGTAGTTTGGCCAAATCAATGAACACAAAACGTTTGACGATATGAGCAACTAAATGCATGTTTTTTTTTTTATTTAATTGTAATAACAGAGTTTCAAACAACTTTATCTACTATGGTGTCTCATAAACCAGAGTAGGTTTAACTTCATGATATGGAAAACATATAGTCAAAGGGCTATGAACCTTTCTGGCATATCTCAGTGGCGCCACCTAGCGGATTTTTTAAAACTGCGGCGCACGATGAAACCTGTGCAAATCGATAGGGGACACTTGTCTGAACAAAAAAGCTTTAATGGACCTATGCTCTAAAGTGTCACGTTTTCAAGATATCTAGCTTGAAAGTTACGAAAACTGTCGTATGGATAAATCGATTTTACTCTTTATCTATTATACAATCGTAATATAGTGACAAAGTGATTGATTATACATGAAACATTATTTAATATACAACATATTTATCTTATTGAAAAAATGAAATTAATAAATACTTCAAACAACATTAATGGTTTTTGTCTTTGCTACATTATATAGGAAGTACATAGGTACTTAACTGTGCACACCTTATCTAAGGTTACTAATTGCAAACTGAGTTTATCAGTTTGTGTTATGTATGATATAGGCGTCATTTACTCCTTAACTTGATTTTACTTGACAGAACGACAGGATCTAATGAAATATAAAATAAAGTTTACATTTTTATATACGCAACGCGTTTAGTGCGGCATCATTAGTACTCGTTAAAAAGCAGAATTCTCGAAGTTTAAGAAATCTGTGTAAGAGAAACAAAATGGTGTACTTATTAACTGCCATTTTGCTTTCTCGTTTAATTCCAGGAACTACGAAAATGGAGGTCCTTTGTTTAAAGTTGCACGAATTTCTATTATTTCGGCGGAATCAACAAGGATAGCGAATAGCCATACAATAAGTGTGAGTGAGACAACATCATACAATAAATACAATAGGACGATTGGCAGCCGGGTGAACTTTCAGTCAGTTTGCCACTTTCATCTTCAACGTGCGCACGCGCTTTTCTCTGTTCTGAGACTCTATCCTGTTCATTCTGTTGTATTTGTTACCACTGTTGAGTTTGTTAATATTCCTCTTGAGTTTGTTAGTATTTTTGTTGACTTTGTTAGTGTTATTGTTGAATTTGTTGTTGTTGTCTTGGCAAGATGTCCAGTCATGTTGGTGCCAGGCAATGTTTTTTGTTGTGGTGTAAGCACTGTTCGTGGCCCGCGCCGAAGATCTCGGCGTCCTATACAGTCTTACTTGACAACTGAAGATTATATTGCTAGGCACCCCAACATCCTGAATTATGCTCGCCACTTATTTGACGATCGAGAGCTAAGTAATCTTATTTGAACATTGCAAAAATTAAAAATCTCAGTATGCAGTGTATCTGGTATCTATATTATAGTCCCTGGTCAGTATAATACATAAAATGACAATGTATAATTCGGCTCGTTTCTCAATCGTGCTTTTCATAATCGAAATGTCATATGAAAAAAATTCGTGTATGGAAATAATATATCCTACTTTATCGAAGCTCTCATTATGTAGCGTCTTAGACGAAGTGTAATCAACGCAAAACATTTTTAACAGAAAGTCGTCAACTTATCTCTATTATAATTAGCCAGAGATAGCTCTTACGCCAAGCGTATCACTTGTGTACCAGACTTACGCTTTCAATAGATTTTATAGCCAACTATTACCACTTAATTATGTATAATAAATGATATTTGCATTTTTTTGTAACAGTAGAGAGTAATCAGTTCATATTAATGCAAGCACAACGGTAAGGCTGTTTTTTCATCTGACATGTGCTACGTTGCTAGGTTTAATATCCACCAATCAGATAATTGGGTCTGATTCTGATCGGCACAATGAACCCGATTGTAGGGTATGCAACGTAGCATCTAGCATGTTACTGGTGGAAACGCAGTCTAAATGTGACGTACTTACTTCATTATTGATGGAACAGTATTCTTATCGTTTCCAGCTAACTACGCAATACCGAATATGCCACATTTAAAAGAGGAAGTGGGGATTGCTTGCGCCCTAATAAATGCCTTCGGAAAACGGGTGACAGATCACCCACTCGTAAATGAAATAATCAACGATATATACCTTAAGCACGACGCCCCAAACTATCTGTGCGAGTTTGTAATACAAAACAATTTAAATCAACGCAGAACCGCTTTCCAAGCTATAAACTCAAGTGCAGGCTTTCATCATTTTCCCATCTTATCATATGAGGATCTGTTGATAATGTCTCTAGGGCCGTATCAAGTGACGCAGGCAAGAAGCTACTATGGCGAACACCTAAAAGAAAACGGAACGTTTTTCATTGAAGTGTATGAAGATTTTGAAGTTGACTATAATTTAAATCAATATAACATAGTAGTTTGTGATCCTTGGCTGACAAGAGCTAAAATACTCTCGAGGCACCAGAGCAACAGAATTTATTTTGTATATATCTTGCTAAATAATAGTTTGAAAAACAGAAATAAACTTGTCGGTCACTATTGCAGCTGTATAGTTGGAAAACGGACACTCGGGTGCTGTGCTCATGTCATGTGCATAGTTTGGTATATGGGATGGGCTCGGCACCAAGAAATTCAAACCCCTGCTGCCTTTTTAGATCAAGTTATTATTTCTGATGAAGAAGAAGATTGATTATTCAAGAAGACTGATATTCATTATCCTAATAGGTACGAATTTGTATAAAAAAAGCCTATTTGTTATAAGTATATACACTGTATGTATTCAATAACAATTAGTATTGATTTATTTTTTAAGCAAAATGTAAATAACTATATGACTACTTTTACGATGTTTTATTTCATACTTATAAAAACACAACTAAGAAAATCGATGAATAATTGAACAATGTGTTCATGTAATATGATTGTTATGAACTAAACAGCTTAAGGTCCCGTTGCATTGAAGGCACACACCCCATTGGTGTGTCTATACGAAGTAGGTATGTTCCATACACTGCTGTAAAGTAAAGTAGTCCTAAAAGCGAATTTTCACACCCCCACCTGCTTTCACTGTGATTAGACATTTAAGCTGCCTTTCATTGAATAAACATAAAAACTCAAAAAGTGTGAAATTGTTAGACATTCACAGCAAATAACTTTGAGCGTGATTACCACGAGAATAAGTCATGAGCTGTACATCTCACGACTCGTTTCTGGATTTCTTTTAAGTTACACATAAAAGTAAGTTATAGATATTTATTTTATCTATTTTCTATTTATTTATTTTTCAATAAAGTAAATATGTGGTATATTAAACACTAATATTCCATGCATAATCACTTAGTCACTATATTCCAATTGCATATAGAAGTAAAATCGATTTGTTCATACAACACTTTTCGGAACTTTCAAGCTAAATATCTTGAAAACGTGACGCTTTAGAGCATAGGTTCATTAAAGCTTTTTTGTGCAGAAAAGTACCCCCTATCGATATGCACAGGTTTCATCGTGCGCCGCAGTTTTAAAAAATCTGCTAGGTGGCGCCACCAGGCTATGCCAGCCTCCATAGTGAAATGTTCAATGCCCTTAGTAACACTATTCAGCGCTGGAGTCGATTATATTTAAAACTTATTGATATTATAATCGATGAATCAATGTAATTGTACAATTTTCCATATCGATTAGGTACATAATTTTGAACCTAATAAATTAATCGATTATTCGCATTTTTATTACACCACATAGCATGGACACCGCCTACATTAACGATATGGCCAAACGTTGATTGAAATAATATATCATTAAACGTTGACGTTTCAATGACATGGTCAACTTAAGTTGGCTATTATGACCATTTCATAAAATGGTCAAACACATCATGAAATAATCAATGACAAGGGCACGACACATACATACATAAACTCACACCTGTAATTCCTAATGGGGTGGGCAGAGCCACAAGTAATCAAAAAATACTTGCAGCCGCTGTTAATGCGATGTCGTAAGCTGGATATGATGAACCTTATGGTGATAAGGGATCAGCCTATCGCCCATAACATCAGTCCATCATGTTAGAGGATCACAATATTTCTGTCGGATTTTACCCCCGAGAAGACAAGCAGCTGAACGTGTTTTATGTTTTTTATTTGCTCTCAGAACAGTATAGAAGCACGGGATGAGACGACGGGTTGTTGGGGTAGCGATGCTAAAAAATTTATAGCGGAAATCGGACATCGTTTAAGAGAGAGTGGAGACAATCCTGCAGGATTGTTCTTGGCGCAAAGGTTGTCCATTGCTGTACAGCGAGGAAATGCGGCTAGTGTAATGGGCACCTTCGCGCCCGGATTAGTCAGGGGCGGGCTTTTTGACGAGTGCAGTAAATAGCATTATTTTTGTTAATTAAGTATTTATGTAATTTCGTGATTATAAAAGAATAATTAAATATTTAATAGTATAGAAGCAATTGTAAACATATAATAATATCATTATATCATGAATATTAATGTGGAGGAAGCAAGAGAAGTGTGTCAGGATCGAAGCAAATGGAATTCTATAGTCTCTGCTTACCCCGGTGGGAAATAGGCGTGAGTTTATGTATGTATGTATGTATGAATATTAATGGTCGACCTTGTACATTTAAAAACAATAATTAATTTGTTGAAATCATGCTTTTCCGAAAAAATCGCTGGTCACTGTCACTTTTGTTCAGACAAGAGTTTTAAGGCATATACTTATTATGTATAATCAAATTGCTTGTAGAATCCAAGAGATGAAGCAAACATAATTAAGAGTAGGAACACACAAAAGCATAACGAATGGCTGTAATCAACTAAGAAAAGTAAATCAGTTGCGCCTATATGTTTTGCAGAGGACGTTATTTATTAGGTGTACTTACATCCACTGTACATCCAACTAACTGATATTGACCTTAGCGTTTCATTTCAATATGAGGTACATACAGAAACGTCTTTTGTTAATTTATAAGGCTGGAAACCGATGCAGAGGGCACTCGTTCACTATGTGAGATATGATTTGATCCGGGTGGCCACATCGGTTCCCAGGAGGCATAGCCGGGCTGCATTGTGTGACGGATGCGGCAGAGACTTGGTTAGGGGAGCTTAAGTTGAATATATGATCCACGCAGGATATTTTATTTTTACATTGTTTTAAGTTTACGCGGTTATTATCATAATTAAAGCACATAATAACGGGTTCTTACCGCGTTTAAATGGGGATATGAGACTCCCGACCCGATATTTCGACACTGTTGCAAGTGCCATGATCACGGGATGACTGATGATTTTGGAGTGGAGTAGGTAGATCCATAATTTCAATTCAATTTCAATTTTCTTTTTTTTTTCAATTTTAATTTCATTCCGATATCAGAAACATAAACAAGCGGCTAAGAAAGAGGGTAGACAGATATGTCTGCCCGTAGAAAATTATGGATCTACCTACTTACTCCACTCCAATCTCATCAGTCATCCCGTGATCATGGCACTTGCAACAGTGTCGATTATTTTATTTTATTTTATGTGCTTTAATTATTTTATTTTTATCTGCCAGACGCAATAATAATAATTTATAAGGCTCAGTGGAATCCCGACTGAAGCTTTATTTAAATCTTTATTTGAAAAAAAACATCCCCCTCCCACATACAATAACAAAATTAAATCCATCTTCTTCTATCGTGTGGGTTGTGAGGTGGATTACTAACCCCATCGACCCTGGTGTCAGGGTTATTATTGAGCCGCCGTACTACGTACTTACATCAGTAAGTAGTAACCAGGACCAACGGCTTTACGACGGATCATCTTACTTTTTGGACAATCGGGTGATCAGCCTAATGCATGCATTAATTAATGCATTAATGTCGTAACCAAACTAGGGATCACAAAGTGATTTCTGTGATTAAATTTTGTCCCCACCGGGATTCGAACGGGGGACCTCCGGATCGTGAGCATAACGCTCAACCACTGGACCACGGAGGCCGTTTGGAGAGGGTGGTAAATCCATTGTTTGCCATGATAAGCTATCTTTTAAACATCACTATTCGGAAAAATTTCAGAGAAATATACCTATTTTCTTATTTCATACTTTTTAGAGTAAAGTATAAATATCTAGGGATGTGACCCTCGCAAATACTGGTTACTATTACTCTACATTCTACAAGGATATTCGTCCCTTCATAAATATTACTCTTCTGGGACTCCACTAACAGGTAATATCCAGGTAACATGTGGTGACTATGAGAGCGATGTGGGTAATAATAGGTTTTTCTAGGTAATTTACAAAAAACTTCTCGGGTAGTAAAGTATTTGTTAAAAATACTCGCAAAAATAGGTAATCAGTTCGACTCTTTCTATAAAAGCGTGGAATATTTTTCGTGATATTCCTAAATTCCTCTAATAATACGTCCTACTACTTACCACAGACTTCACCTTATCAGCAAAACGGTTCTGAACACACGGTACACGCTACTGCGAAAGAAGTATTTTTGTGCAGAATTGTTCTTTCTAATCTTGTAAATCACTTACTTATATTGCATTACTGTGTTTTATTTCTCGTAACAACAAATACAGTCTAGGGGCAACCAAAAGCTAGCTGGAAAACAAGAACTTCATATCAAACACACACACACACACTCAAACACACACACGCACACTCAGACACACACACACACACAATTTTTCATGTCTAATTAGTTAAATTTTTGTTTGCGATTTATTTAGTTTTTGTTTTTCTCTTGTTTATTCTTTTCATTTTTTATTTGTATGTAGTTCTGTGACAGGCATAGTCCTAGTAAACAGTTTTTCTGAAGTGATTGATTGATTGTTATACCGTGTCTATTGAATAAATATTTTTGTATTTTGTATTTTTGTAAAGTCGCACCCCGGATCCTGCATACAAAAATCTTTTCCGTACTGTGTACCGCCTAACGCGTAGCGAGACGCTAGCAAGACACATTCCGCGCATTTCCCCCTTAAAAGCATGTGTCCACTACACTACACCGTATCATACTATGACCGTGCTAGGACCGTGTCAGGCACGGACCGGCGCGAGTCGGACGCTACAAAACCCACTTCTTCTATCTTCTTCCGTCATGTGGGTTATGAGGTGAATCACCAACCTCATCAACCCTGGTGTCAGGGATATTTAGCCGCCAAAGGCCCCTGCCATGGCTCATGTAACCGTGACCACCGATTTAATGTGCCTTCCGAAGCACGGATCATCTTACTTTCAGACAATCAGGTGATCAGCCTGTAATATCTTAACCAACCTGGGGATCTTTGTGAAAACTGATGATTTTTGTGATATGTCCCCACCGGGATTCGAACCCGGGACGCTCAACCACCGGACCACAGAAGCCGTTTTTGCCCACTGTAACGGAGCAACCCCGTTCTATCTCTGTATGGCTTCTCCAATTAATTCTTTCCAGACCATGCTTGGCATGCTACGGTGTTAGTCGGTTACATGTGACGGAGCGGACTAGAGGGCGTTGAGCCATAAAAATTCATACTAAGAATATTTTTTTGCCTGTGCCGGGATGAAAACGGACCTGGTGGGATACGGTGTAGTAGATACGGACCTTTACTCCTAGCGGCTTAAGACTAAAGTAATGCCCATAGGTCAGAGAGGGTAAGGTCGGCACCCGTTACGAATTGGTGCTGGGCGGAGAGTTATCGTTCTATAAGTACGTAGGAATTTGCATGCTACATTTTCATTGTAAAAATGAGGCAGTGGTTTCTATACGTAATATTATTTTTTATCAACGCGTTAGTCTTACAGAAAGCTCGGCGATGTATGGGTACTTAGTTCATCTTGCGATGGATTTACCTCAATTGGGTTATCGTTATGAGCTTATGTTACTAAAACACATAATAACGGGTTCTTACCGCGTTTAAATCAGGGAAATATGAGACTTCCGATATTTCGACACTGTTGCAAGTACCTTGATCACGGGATTACTGATGAGACTGGAGTGGAGTAGGTAGATCCTTAATTTTCTACGAGCAGACATATAAGACATATATATATATAGAACCCGTTATTATGTGTTTTAATTGTGATAATAACCGCGTAAACTTAAAACAGCTTATATTATGTCTATATCAAAATGCGAGTGTTACTCGACCTTCACATCTACATAAGAGCTTAAGAAACACAAACGAATAATTAGGAAACTATGAGTTTCCCGTTAATTTAAAGCCAATCATAAAATAGTGAGTAACGGGGGCGCGCTAGGAATTTAAATGAGCAAAGCCAAGATTAATCCCTTCACGCTACGTTAAAACTGTTTATACTGTAACTTTTATTTAGCTCATACATAAACTCTTATTAAATCTTATTAACTCATACATATACTATTATGGTGGGCAGAGCCGCAAACAATCAGAAGACATCCGGCAGCCACTGACGATTATGAATTCCTAAATTCCATAATAATGGTCCATCGGAAGAAAAACAGAGATCTATATTTTTGTTACCTCTTGATGTGATGTCGGAATGACGTGAATGTTGAATCATAGAAGAAAACAAGCTCGTACTAAAATTATGATAATGATTTTTAATTTACATAAATATGTTGTATGTTTATCATTCAACATCTTTTACGCACAAAAAGTTATAGATCAAGCAATAGATTACATTCTTGTTTATTTCTTTTGACGAGCATCAAATAGCCGTAGGCTTGACGATAACTATATCCTATTAAAAGTCGTAATTTGATATAAAGACGTATGATATGTCGCGTTTGTAACGAATAACCCCTGAGGCCAGAAGAATCAATCATTTTTATTCGAAAATAAATGCCTTTCAATTAGAAACATTTTGGCTTTGAAATTTAAATCAGTAAAACATAAATTCAGCTCTAATATAAATGTAGAACTATTTTTTTAGTAAGTATTAGAGATAAATCCACCTTTCTTTACATCTCTCTTTTTTATTTTTGTGTGTAAAATAAAGAATCTAATAACAGTAGATCAAAGAGCTTATACAATTATACTTAACTTACGCTTTCTTGCCCTTTCATAAGTTATAGAGGCCATTTTTACTACATCAATGATTTTGAAAGTTAAAAAAATAGCGTTTTGCTATATACGTTACAGGCTGACGACAGACAAGGTCTGACTACGGAACTGTGCCTACACAATGTCAATCATGAATCCTTACTCTATGGATAATAAAGTAAGAAACAAAAACTCACCCAACATACGGATGACCCGTCGCTGTGATGCACCATTCCTATACCGCACACTTCTGTTCGAGCGATCATTACTCTCAACCGACAGTTTCTTGGCTGGATGCAACACTCGTGACGTACGCAATTTAATTCCTATCAACGCATATAACACAGATATCACCGACATAGGCACTACGAAAAACACGAAACTAGACACAACAAACACTTGGTGCACACCGTGTCCTTTCACAGTACACGCACTCACATTCTGTCCGTTTTCTTTATACGACACGATGCCGAACTGCATCGCCTGAGGCACAGCCGTGCATAACGCACACACCCATATAGCGACGATAAATCGCACAGCTCTCGATAATTTCGACATCGTGTGCGACATGAACGGTCGACAAATGGCTATATATCTCTCGACGGTGAAAGCCGTTATTGTCAAGACGGTAGCGTTTGCAGAGGTCTCGGACGCGAGGCCCATCGCTATGCAGTGTGCTTCGCCGAAGGGGTAGGTGGTGGGGATCCAGAGTCGGTGGAGTTCGATGGGGAGGCCGCATACTAGGAGGATGAGGTCGGATATGGCGAGGCTGAAGAGGTAGAAATTGGTGGCGGTGTGCATGGAGCGGTTGCGCGCTATGACGACGCAAGTGCTGGTGTTGCCGAGGATGCCAGCGACGAAGATGATGGAGTATGTGACCGTCAGCGGCACGAGCAGGTCGAGTGACTCCGGCTCGCGGTAGGCCGCCGCCTTCACCGTCACATTAGACACGTTTGCCGCCAGGTCATCATAGTCTAGCTCCATCGCTCACCGGTTGTGTCTCCACATTCTTTACCTGTGGACAAAAAACGAGTCTTTATATTCAGCAACTATTCCTCCTTGATCGATATACACAAGTCGATGGAAGTACTTTCGAAATGGCGTAATAAATGCAAAAACGAAATAATAATTTGGCAGGTGTGTGTGATAGGATTAATATGTGTAGTAAACGACCGACCACCGACAGTGAAGGTCCTCGAGTCAATTAAATATTAATGACAGCGGGTACTACACGTCGCTTTTATCTTATAAATTCATGTGATACCTCTAGAATTATCTACAATGCTGTCAAAATCAAAGTCATCGTACATAATGTAATATAGTTAAGATGTTGTCTAACATACAGCTGCAAGATTATTAATTTTGCTTACTTTTAGATAGTTTAGTATTGAAAAAGCTTCGATTATTATTGAACATTACTGACGATGCATTGTAGATTTATATATATCGATATTATGGGTTCCGTCAGGAAAGGATGATAGTACAAAGGCGCCCTTTACATTACTTAGTACTTATAATACTCGCCTCATCATGATGCTTGCTGATTGAATGAATGGATGTAAGTTATCTCTCATTTGTTAACTTCAATTTGCAACGCTCTATCATTTTCTTTTAATTTTTACATATTATATTAATGCTTAAAGCGATAACTCCGTCATTTGCCATGTACCTGGTTAAGTATCTTTTGTAAATTATTTTTGTATTCAATTTTGTTTTGGGCAATAAAGTATTAGTATTTAAAACACATACAAACATACATAAACTCACGCCCATGTTCCCCGAAGGGGTGGGCAGAGCCACAAATAATCAAAAGACTATTTGCAGCCACTTTTGATACATAGTCCTAAGATGGATAATGATGAACCGTATGGTGATAGGGGATCTGCCTATAGCCCATATAGATTCATCATTTTTGGTAGGACGCCTTTATTTAAAACACATAACCGGAATAAATCAAATTATGTTCTTTCTGTCGATTCTATTGAAACGTCCTTGTGTTCAATGCGAAATTTATGCACCTATAAGAAATCGTGACCGCTGATATGATGGACGATAAAGAAACGTAATGTAAAATTTTATACCTGAAATGGAATTCGGAGTTCAAATCGATTACGGAAGTTGTTGATGCGATATATAATCATTTTTGTTCAAACATTTACTTAAGAGGATTAAAATGATTGTAGCCTCTATTGAAACGATAATACATAGGTTCTTATAATGAATATTTGCCAGTATGTTAAATTATGTTAATATCGTAAATATTTGATACTTCTATCTAAACAACCAAAATCCTGTGTCAATATAACCAAAATAATTTAGGTACATTTTCTAGAAATACTCGCCGTATTCATAGCGTCAAAAATAAAAATGTACTCAGTTCAAATAACCGAAAAAAAATAAAAATAAAAGGAGACATATATCTGCAATAAATTCCCTCGTATTTGACATTAATTATAACATTTGTGTTTTAAGTTTGTTTACAGGACAAGTCGTATGGAAAAACCAAACATTTGTACTTAAATAACTCTAACCGCAATAAGTGAGGTGGTAAAAAAACTCGACCGTCCTTCGAAGTTTATTTACTACTTACATATCTCCTCCCTGACTTGTCGATACACCTTTTAGAGTGTCGCACAAAAAAATGTTTTGGTCGTTAATTCTATATTTAGCTGATATCCCGAGCTCGGGATTTTCCCAGTCACCAGTTTTAATAATGACGACCTCCGTGGTCCAGTGGTTGAGCGTTGGGCTCACGATCCGAAAGTCCTGGGTTCGATTCCCGGTGTGGACATATCACAAAAATCACTTTGTGATCCCAAGTTTGGTTAGGACATGACAGGCTGATCACCTGATTATCCAAAAAGAAAGATGATCCGTGCTTCGGAAGGCACGTTAAGCCGTTGGTCCCGGTTAATACCGATGTAAGTAGTCGTTACATGAGCCATGTCAGGTGCTTTTGGCGGCTCAATAGTAACCCTGACACCAGGGTTGATGAGGTTGGTACTCCACCTCACAACCTACACGTTAGAAGAAGAAGACCAGTTTTAATCTAGAGAACTCGATGAGTCTCGATGAAATCACGTGACACTAATTTCGTATTTTTCCACCGTGGACCAAACTTGTTTACACTAAAACTTGTTTGTCTTGCAGTGGCTGCAAGTTGTCTTTGATTACTTGTGGCTCTGCCCACCCCATTTGGGATTACGGGCGTGAGTTTATGTATGTATGTATGTTAATGTATTTTATGATTCATTTATTAAACGTCCTCTGTGGTCCAGTGGTTGAAAGTTAAGCTCACGATCCGGAAGTCCCGTGTTCGTATCCCGGTGGAGAAATATCACAAAAATACTTTGTGATGTTGGTTATGACAAAACAGGATGTTCACCTGACCGTGCGAAAATAAGATCCGTGCTTCGGAAGGCACGTAATGCCGTCGGTCCCGGTTACTAGTTACTGCCAACCACCAGGGTTGATGGGGTTGGTAATCCACCTCACAACCCGATCGAAGAATGTTTTTTACGAAATATCCGGCTGCGACCATAGAACATGTAGATTTACTTTATATTTATACAATACAAAACGCTTGGATTCTGCTCCGCACCACCCAAATCCCCTGGTAGTTGCGGCTTCCGAGTACATTCCGCTTAGGGACGGTACTGAAAAGTATCGGCGTCCGAAGGACGTAATATACGATCCCAACGACCCGATTACTCTAGCCATAGAGGCAGCCAATCAGCTCGCGACACCAAACACTTCAGGTCCCCGATACCGACCCCGCCGGCGTGGTCGACGATTTCCCTCATTCAGCGCTTATCGCTATCGACCCACTAGGGTCGATTAATTCTTTCAAATATTTTTCCTCTCAGACGACGCCCTGAGCCGAGGTTCGCGCCCAACTGGGCACCCTCAGGCCTGTTGTCTTAAACGTTGTACCGGGTGAGAGCCTTCAGCGCTCCCCATTTGTCCGGCCAAGTAGTTAATGCCATCTGCGGCAAATCTACAATAAGTCACGTCAAAAAAAAAAAAAAAACGCTCTATTGCGCATATAAACACAACACTAAAAACTGTGACAAATGTGACAAGAGAAGTACAATCGGCAGTGCGATTCCTGCTCGCACACCGAGGGTCCCACACAAACGGCCATAAATTGAAATCTGATTGATAAGCTCGAGTTTAACAACCTCAAAGGCAGGCATAAGTATTAGCTGTTAATTTCAACTTTGTACCTCCACGCGTTTCCGGCAAAAAGGGTCTTGACAGACGGACAACAAAGTGTTCCCCGTAAGGGTTCCGGTTTTCCTTTTGAGTTTCGGAACCCTAAAAAGGCCATAAATAATAAAATAACTTCGTATAGTCAAATAAACAGAATAGTGACAGCTTTTTGATCAAATGAGTGAATATCAAAATTTCAAGTTTGGTGGCGAAATTTCATATTATTTTTTCGTGAAAAATTGGGTTCCGACATGAAAAAGATCCAAAAGGATCCTCGGTTTTCATGTCGGAATCCAATTTTTTGAAAATACGTACTTACATACATCACATTCGATTTTTACGACATTCCTACTTACCTAAATTCAATTCAACGCTTTCAAAACACAGTACTTATTGAGAAAATTGAGTAGCGCTCCCTGGTTGTGTAATGAAGAAATTCATCACCATTTAGATGTTCTCACCGTCAAACAAAAGATTGATAGCCTAAGCAAAATCTACAGAGCTCGCCTTGAGCATCATCCCAACCACCTCGCTCAGGAGCTCTTGCAAATAAACCAAATCCGTCGTCTGAAAAGACGGCCTATCATGGAGACGGAAATGGATTAAAGTCTCTGAATCATCTCATTATTGAAGCAGGTGTTCGGCTCTTGGTGTGTGTGGACTGTAAGTGTAGTAGATGGTGAGCAGTCGAGGGTTCTACTGCCAATTGCAAACCACCAGATTATTTCGTGTCACTATTTAATTAAGTTTTTGTAATTGGTAAAATACACTTTAGCGGGACGCGTCGGCCATTCCATTCCGTACAATATTGCCATGCCAAAAAAATGTTATTATTTTATACTTGTGTTGCCAGCAGAAGCCGGTCCCCTGCTAATTGCTGAGGATATGTCTCTCATAAAGCCAAGTTCCCCTTCAGCTCATCTGCTCATAGTAACACAAACGGACGTTAACTGACTGCAGATATAACTTAAAGAAAGAAAAATTATTTAAAATAAAATATTACGTACTAATTTATGTTTCCAACAGATATTGGAGTTCAATGACACTTCTATGGACACGCGTCCAACAAAGGGCTGTTGATGATAATAATATAATAGAATTCATAAATTTAGTCGACCCTCAAATTGTTCGGAAATTCGAGTTAACTAAAGCGGTATGCGACCGCAACTATGTCGTTCACATCAAAGTCTATCAACTAATGTGTTATGTAATCATAATAAATTAACGAAACCACATGATTTACATATTAAGTACATATTAGAGGAAATACTGGTTTATATAAGATAACATCTTTGCTTATGTTTAGTGTTGTTTACCATTTTTACAACGAATGTCAGCATTAGATGAACAAAAATCATCATCAATATAAGAGCCACGCTCTTGTCGGGGCAGCATTTCCATTCTACTTTTTTAGGGAAAATTAGGGCAGTGGTTTTCCTCTTGCCTGCCACCCCGCAGTACTCTAACTAACACTACTACTCCTAAAGGTACTAAGGTAAGGCAATAGTAGGTAGGTACTTATGTTAAGTATAATAATTTATTTTGTGTTTTTTGTACTTATGTTTGTTTATCTTAAGTGCAGTTTTCAATAACACAGTTGGCTCCACCATTATAGACGGCAATACGGCTTACCAAAGTCTAACAGAAAGCTCGGTGAGGTGTAGGTACTCAGTTCATCTTGCGATGGATGTACCTCTGACTACCCCAATTGCGATGTAGGCGTGAGCTTGTGGTATGTTAAAGTAAATAAAGCTAAACAAATTCAATCTATACAAACAAGCTGCTTGTTTAATAATTAAACATTTTTATTTGTTTATTTTTTACTTTTATGTTGCCTTTTTTACGTTGGTAGGATTATACCTCTATATTTATTTTTCCTATTTCTTATTACTTTATTTTTGATTGGATTGCGCCATCCCACGCTTCAATTAGTAAACTTCTTTCGCCCTGAGGTTCGAATCCCGGTGGGGACATGTCACAAAAATCACTTTGTGATCCACAGTTTGGTTAGGACATTACAGGCTGATCACCTGATTGTCCGAAAGTAAGATGATCCGTGCTTCGGATGGCACCTTAAGCCGTTGGCCCCGGTTATTACTTACTGATGTAAGTATGTAGTCGTTACATGAGCCATGTCACGGGCCTTTGGCGGCTCAGTATTAACCCTGTCACCAGGGTTGATGACATTGGTATTCCACCTCACAACCCATACGATAAGAAAAAGAAGGCCCTAAGGTTGCCTGGCAGAAATTGCTGTTTAGCAATAAGGCCGTCTATTGTGCTTATTTTATTCGTCTATACATGTTCTGTGTTTATGTTTCGTGCAATAAAGTATTATTGATTGACTGATTGATTGATTGACTTTTATCGTTATTTTATTAGGTAGATACTTACTCTACATCATATTATCATTCTCGGTGCTAGCCGCGAGCTAGGAATACACAAGGATGACTTCTGTTTTTCACCCACACAAGTACTTTATCTTGGGTACTGTTTCATAAATCGGCACATTACACACAGACGTGTATAAAGAGTGACTGTAGAATTTACATCAGCTAAGATTTATGAAGCAATAGGGTATTTGACTGGGTCAAAGATAAATTACAAAATGCTAATCTAGAAATAGAAGCCAGTCTAAAATGATCTACAGGGTGGCCCAGAAGTTCACGTTCAAAATGAAAGAATAGATAGAGGGACTCATTAGCTACCAGAAACACTCCCATGTATATTTAGCGATTATTTACGGTTTAGGAGATATGACCCATTTTGTATCTTTTTCTAGATTTTCTACCTTACTTCAGAAATCATCATTTTGTCGCTATCTCTTTCTTAATAATTTTTTTATTTAACTTCATAACTATGCCTAAGGATATGTACCGCTAGGTGAAAAAATGAAAGCAGTCAAAACAAAGATAAAAAAAAGTTATTGGAAATCAAAGTGAGAATTCGACCAAAATTGTTACAGTTGTTAAAACTTCGCCGAAGAATAATAAACACATGATATTGTCATGGACCCTGAAAGTATTTCTAAAAACTGCTCCATTTAATAGGCTTTTAGAAACATCCAAAAAAAGTACCCGTAATAAGGGCATAAAACTAAGTAATTAGCCCTCAAAGATGCAAGACTAATTTTTCATTTTGAACGTGAACTTCTGGGCCACCCTGGATAATGAATATCATTTTACTTTTCGGCTTATTTTCGAGTTTTAATTTAGAACTAAGTAATATTGAGTGTGACGTTTGCCCGCTTTTATTTATGATGTCTCAGGATAGTATATCCATCCATACAAACTCCAAAGAATAATTTCGCAAAAAAAGTATCTCATTTGACTAAGTTGTCAAGTAGCCTATTAGGTATTTACACTAAATAGTAAGTCGCAGGTTCGAACCCAACACAAGCCTAAACCAATGATTGTGGAGTTTGTTTTCGAAGTCATGTTTGAAACATAAATGATTATCACGTGCTAAGCGGTGAAAGAAAAACATCGTGAGGAAACCCACATTCCCGAGAAATGCATTTTCGGAGGTATGTGACCTAACATGTATTGGAATGATTTTCCCTTCGCGCTTCTGTAAGAAACCGGACCTGTCAAATCTTCAGGTTACGTTAACGGACCCTGTGAAAAACTGAATAATACTATGGGGGATGATGATGAAAAGTTGGATAGTATTTTTAGTTAAACAACTACGTAAGTGTATTTATTAACGGTTTGACAATACAAGCACATAACATCATGCCTGTATCCCCGAAAGGGTAGGCAGAGTTATATAGTAAATACATCCACTCCTCGCCTCGCTCCTCGCGGCTATGTTTAAATCCCATGTAATAGAAGGCGCTTCCAACCTCTCTCTGTCTGTCTGTTTCTGTGCGTTTGAGATGTGGTGTTGGCGAAGGATGGAGGGTATAAGCTGGACTGAAATGGTGTCAAATGAAAAAGTGCTGGAAAGAGTTGAAGAAAAGAGAACCATATTGAAGACTATAGAGAACCGGAGAGGAAATATGATTGGCCACTTGATACGACACGATTCATTTACAACAAACATTATAGAAGGAAAAATTGAAAGGAAGAGAGGAAGGGGTACACCTAGGATAACATTTCTTATCTTATCTTATTTAGCCTATACGATCCCACTGCTGGGCAAAAGGATAACATTTATGAAACAAATAAAAAATAAAGGTGCAGGCCGTGTCGTATCGGGAGGTGAAGGTTTTGGCGGGAAGAAGAGAGGAATGGCGGTTACTCCACCGACAAGAGCGCAGATCTTAAATAGAGAGAGAATAGAAGGCGATTCTACTCCCATTTTTTCTTTTGACGCAACTTATTTTAGATTTGCCGCAGATGGCATTAACTACTTGGCTAGACAAATGGGGAGCGCTGAAGGCTCTCACCCGGTACAACGTTTAAGACAACAGGCCTGAGCACCCAGTTGGGCGCGAACCTCGGCTCAGGGCGTCGTCTGAGAGGGAAACTAATTGAAATAATTAATCGACCCTATTGGGTCGATAGTGATAAGCGCTGATTGAGGGAAATCGTCGACCACACCGGCGGGGTCGGTATGGGGGTCCTACTCCCATTCTATTCTATTCCCATTAACCGGGCACAAAACTTGGTTACCACGGATACCAACAATAATCCAAAGTTATAAAGTTAAAAAGAAATTACGCTTTGACAGTAATTTGACATATTTTCATGAGAAAGAACTAAAAGTATTATCAGCTTCAGACTAAAGAGAAAAAGCGGAATAACTTCGACTAAAGAGAGAAGTTTTGTAAGTGAAAGCTTGTTAGCGGTTCGTATTTGATTATTATGACCGGTTGAATAAACAGTCCAGTTTCGTTATCCCCGGATATATTTCAGCCAAAAATACCTTTTTTTACAAGCGTTAATAAATTTAGAGCATTTTGGTACTAATCGGATTAGATTAGACAAGATCGTCCAACTGAAACGGAAAACAAGTAACTTCGCCAATTTCGTGTTTCAACTGGAAAATGCAGAAGTTTCTAGATATTCAGAATATTCCTGTGCAAATAGAGACTGGGACTTCAACGTCCTTAGGTAATAGTTGAATATGTAGAAAACAAAAGGCGGTAACGCAACAATTATACGGTACAGTCATGAGCAATACAATGTACCCACTTTAGGACTCTGTCGCACTGACATATTTGACATTTAGTGAGACTTGCAGTTCAATTTGTCAAAAAAGTTAATGTGATATGGTACCAAAGTGTATACATACGTAGATACATATCGTCACTGGAAAGGCAAAATTACGTAAGCGCCAAAATAGGTATTTTGGGTTTTTTATATATTCGGAATCAGCGTTTCATTCTGCGTCGATCTGTCTGGGTAGCATTGCGATACGAGCACTTTTTTGGCGCTTATGTAAATTTAAAAATAGTTGACTTTTTTCAATTCCAGTTTCTTAAACGACAAGATTTTGGTGTTTTTTTCGTGACTGGTGTATAAGTAATATTGTGTTCCTATATAATAACTACATATTAACTTTAAGTAAATTTGGCATTCTATAGTTTGAAAAGTATCGTTTTATTAGTAATTTTGGACTACTGAAAATAAAAAATAGACTATGTATAAGTCATTTTTATTTACAGCTTTTAAAATAAGTAAGGCGTATAAGAAAAAAATGTCTTAGCATGTTTATGCAGTGAATGGCGAATAAGTAATTTTGACTTACAGTATTTAGAATAAGTAAGGCTTGTACGTAAATTTGCCTTCGCATTTTTATGCTGTTATTAAGCAAGTTTGTGGGCTAGCAGTAAGTTTCCCAGGAAGTTATTTTTTAACAATAGATCTAAAAGTAAAACTATTTTAGAATTGATTTTATAATTTATTAGCGACCCGGCTTCGCTCGGATGCAATGCTGAGGAAAAATGAAATTATTTACGACATCACATTAAAATCCTCAAAAATAACAGTATTTCTACACTATTTATTGGATGTTATTATACATACCTATAAACTTTCCTCTTGAATCACTCTATCTACTAAAGAAAATTGCATCAAAATCCGTTGCGCAATTTTAAAGATTTAAGCGTACATAGGGATATAGGGACAGAAAAAGCGACTTTGTTATACTTTTTAAGTTCTGTCGTTTGCATATTTAGCGCCAATTTTGAATTGAGAACTCAAAATTCTAATTTGTTGGAATTTCGAATATCAAAACAATTGAAAGCATTAGGATTAATGCAATTGTTTAGTCACAGCGTTGGTTTGAATCTGTCAGGTCACGTCCGAAAATGAATCTTACAAAGAAAAATTTTCTATAACTTTCGAAGAGGCCTACCGCGACTTCAGTGTTTCAAACAGTTAAAATCTCTATTCCACGATGAAGTGCCATGTCTGCGAACCATCGAACGCTGGTATTTAGAATTCGAGCGTGGACATCCGCCTTCACTGAAGATAATATCGTTGCTGTGAGACAACTAATCCTCAAAAATCGTCATGTGACATACCGAGAATAGAGGCGTTATTAGGCATTTCAGGGACAACCATTTAAACGATATTGCATGAGGCACTTGGTGTGAGAAAACTAGTTTGCCGTTGCATCCCGCATTTTCTGACGATCATAAGGTAGCCCGCGTCAGATGGTGTAAGAAAACTCTTCAGAGGTTCAACCGAGGAGAGTCAAATCACGTGTACGACATCATCAGTGGTGACGAATCTTGGATTTATGCTATTATCCTGATTCCAAACAACAATCCACAGTTTGGGTCTTCCAAAACGAGTCAAAGCCGACTAAAGTTGTTCGCTCTCGAAGCACTTCAAAGAAGATGGTGGCTACCTTCGTGGAGAAAATCGGTCATGTTGCGACAATTGCACTTGAAGATCGTAGGACGGTTAATGCGGATTGGTATACCACAATTTGTTTACCACAAGTCATCGCCGAACTTCGAAAATCTAACCCAAAGCGACGCATGATGATGCGCAGGGGTGCAGGATGCTGCATCATGACAACGCAAGCTCACACACCGCTCGTCAAACGATTATTTGAAGCAGGAAAACGTAGAAATTCTTGACCATCCTCCATACAGTCCTGACCTAAGCTCCAATGATTTCTTTACATTTCCTAAAATTAAAAAAGAAACTCTTCGCGGTCAAAGGTTCCAGTGCGGTGAAGAAGCGGCCAACGCTTTCAAGTCAGCCACTCTGTTTTCCGCATTTAGACTCTAAGGTGGCCCATTATGCGTGTAATTGTTGACTACGTAAGCCAACCTATCTCCTTCCAGAAGCTCAGAAGCCTCCTGGGGATTTCACAGGCTTCGCGGAGCGACCCCATTCCTTTGAGGATTTTTCCCCGTTGTGCTGACACTCCCGTGCATTCCAGGATTACATGGGGGGGCAGTTTCTTCTGCGTCCAGACAGCCTCTGCAAAGTGGGCTGTCCGTTATCCCTAAGTTAAATAGGTGCTTGTTGAGTGGGCAGTGACCCGTTATACTGCCCACTACTATTCGGAGGTCATTGCGGTTTAAGCGAAGCAGTCGGCGGGTGAATTGGATATCATAGGCATGATATCCTTCGACTGTCTGCATGTGGGCAGCTGTGCCCATCTGTCGTTGTGTAGTTGCTGGGTATGGTCCCTTACCCAAGAGCGTAACTGACTGAAAGGTATCGGCAGGATTGGTTCGGGTCCATATACCCTGGTGTCTGATCCTCTCCTTGCCAGTTCGTCGGCGGCATCATTACCCAGCGATCCACTGTGCTGCCCTGCATATTATGGACGGTGGATGCCAAAGACAAAATTAAGGGCAACATCCTTCTTTCAGTCATTTTGTAATATCGTCCATCTTGGATTTGAAATTTTGACATAATGACAGTATTCTACTAGTGTAGTCCTATCATTTGATACCCATATTGAGGGGGTTGTGGAAAAATATGTACCTAGTCCGCTATTTTGGAACGGCGGCCATCTTGGATTTTAAATTTTGACATAATCACAGTATTCTACTTGTGTAGCTATTTCATTTGATACCCATATTGAGGGGGGTTGGAAAAATATGTAATCCCCCATTATGTACCGGCTGCCATCTTAGATTTATAATGTTATTGATTTTATTATAATATTGTATTGACATCGGAATTAAAGGTGCGTACCAAATTTCAGATCAATCTGACAACAGGAAGGTACTTAAATTGCAATATCTAATTTTGATACAAATATACCGTACGGGTTTAGCTAAATAAAAACGTTTAACCCTTTCACGGACAGAGACCATGGGTCATTGGTGGTTCATAATAAGTAGTATGGCACCTTGGAATCGGAACGTCCGTATACGTTCTGTCTTTGAAAGTGTTAAAAAGAAACTTTTACAAACAGATAACGGGTTGTACGCTATTATTTATATTTTATGAAACTTTATTTCTGGCACTTCAGTATTTTAATAGCTATTTTTATAAATCAATTGAAGTAATAAGTAATTTAAGGAGGTATTAAGAATAATTATTTGTCTCTTACGTCTTTTTACCCATGGAAGATATTACAAAAACTTACTTTAAAGAATCTTTGGTGAACTGACATAATCAATCGATCACTTTTTAGGCAATTTTCACATAATGAAAGCAGATGTGTAAAAGTCGTTACAGTAACTTTTACTCCGCTAACATTACAGTATTATTATATTTAAAGAAATATTGTCGTTCTCGTATGCATTGTCGTAAGAGCTGTAAGTAATTTTGCTTCCAAATAATATTTTAACCAGATGGCGGTTAAGTAAATTTGCTTTACTGTAAACTGAAGTCATTTTTACGTAAGCGCCACTATATCCTAAAATAGCAATCCAACAGTTATGATATGTATTGCTGGACATAGAAAATTAAAAAACAATGTAACCTTACATTGACATCATCTAAATTGGATAATTGGGTAAAAAGTTATGATAAAAAAACGAAAAAATGAAACTTTAAACGGCTTTTTCTCGAAATGGCCTTTTGGCGCTTACGTAATTTTGCCTTTCCAGTGACGATATTAATGCTCGTGACCGTACACTTCAAGCACACCGACTCCCAGCAACTAGCGCCACGCCCGCATTTTTGTATGAACCTACAACCTCGATCATAAACACCCTATTACATACGCCTCCGTGGTCCAGTGGTTAACCGTTGGGCTCACGATCCGGAGGTCCCGGGTTCGATTTCCGGTTGGGACATATCACTAAAATTACTTTGTAGTCCTTAGTTTGGTTAGAACTTTGGCTGATCACCTGATTGTCTGAAAGTAAGATTATCCGTGCTTCGGAAGGCACGTTAAGCCGTTGGTCCCGGTTACAACTTACTGATGTAAGTAAGTAGTCATAACATAACATAAACAGCCTATATATATAAATATTTGTTTATTTATGTTGAGTAAATATAAAGATATTCTTTTACGAAAAGATAAAAAACTTGACCATGACACGGACATACGTGTAAGCATTCATTAAAAACCATTTCGGGTTCTTGACCCGATGACCTTACAGCCTCTAAACCCTTCTCAAAAGCGACGATTTAAAATAATACTTCATAATTAAACTTTATCACCACATTACAAATGACTATTGAAATAAAAAAAGTTTATAAAACAAAACAAAAGAATTAACGGGGAAGTCTGCACCTCGAAAATTATTTTTGTGATCGTAAACTTAATGTGTTATTCAAAATAGTAGTCAAGTACGAGTCGCCGTCAGTATATTCTTTGCACGCCGAATTCAATCGGTAATAGGTCGTAACTCCGCATCGAAGGTATTTTTGCGTTTTATCGGCGATATGGCTCACCACCTATCGCTGATCTAACACAAAGCTCGGTTAGGTGTTGGTACTTAGTTCATCTTGCGATCGACCTCTGTCTACCCCAATTGGGATATAGTCGTGACTTTATGTATGAAGATCGTACCTAATCGTACGTAAGTAGTCGTAATTCATACTCATCATGTTCCTGACGTTATCCCGTTTTACACGGGGTCGGCTCACCTAACGTGAATATTTGACCCGGTTTTTTATAGAAGCGACTACCTGTCCGACCTTCCAAGGTGAAGGGAAAACCAGTCCTATTACAGATTAGTCCACATACCTCCGAAAACACATTTCTCGAGTGCGTAGTTTACTCTAGACGTTTTCATTATTGACTCTGAGCATATGATAATCATTTAAGATCCAATGATGAATTCGATTGATTTGATTTGATTTTTTGCAGCGTGATGGAGGTCTGCGCCCAGCAGTGGGACGTATATAGGCTGTTTATGAAGATGAGTTTGAAATTCATTCACGATCGTATTTTAAAAAACTTTGAGGGATGATTCAGACCACGAAACTGAGTTATTATTAAGTCACGGCCAAGTTATTAAGCTGCTGCTACTGCTGCTGTTGGGCTAAGTAACGGCCTCCGTGGTCCAGTGGTTGAGCGTTGTGCTCACGATCCGGAGGTCCCGGGTTCGAATCCCGGTGGGGACAAATCACAAAAATTACTTTGTGATCCCTAGTTTGGTTTGGACACTGATCACCTGATTGGCAAAAAGTATGATGATCCGTGCTTCGAAAGGCGCGTTATATTTATTACTTAACGATGTAAGTACATAGTCGTTACATGAGTCATGTCAGGGGCCTATGGCGGCTCAATAATAACCCTGACACCAGGGTTAATGGGGTTGGTAATCCACCTCACAACCTACACGATAGAAGAAGAATCATCCCCCTCAGTATTCGTTACGATGGCACTAACATCCTGTATGTTTGTATTGTGTGCAAAGAGTTTTTGATTTGTATAGTACTTAGGTAAAGCTCAATTAAAAGTTGTTGCTATTTTTGCCACGGAACACTAAAAACAGAAAACGAACAATCCCACGATGTTTTTTCTCGAAGATTATTATATAATAATATTTTATTTATACCTGCCAAACCAGTGTTGTTATTATGCTAAAAATAGTTTGTGTATGTTTTGATGTTAGAGTAAGAATTATATCGCAGAGACTTTTTGATATGATTATTCATCTAACAGCCTACGCTGTATAGTAGTTAGAGCATTTAGCTCACAATCTGATCTGGGTTCGAATCCAAACTCGCTTTGTAAGACTGACCTTTGTTTGGCTAGAACATTATAGGCTGATTTACGAGATTGTCCTTATTCCCATTGTTAATACATAAACTGCCTATATACGTCCCACTGCTGGGCACAGGCCTCCCCTCAATCAACCGGAGGGGGTACGGAGCATACTCCACCACACTGCTCTAATGCGGGTTGGTGGAGGTGTTTTTACGGCTAATAGCCGGGACCAACGGCTTAACGTGCCCTCCTAAGCACGGAATCGTCTTACTTTTTCGGACAATCAGGTGATTCAAGCCTGAAAAGTCCTTATCAAACAAAGGACAGTCTCACAAAGTGATTTCGACAATGTCCCCATCGACACACAGCCAACATCCCATAACAAACAGCCACCGACAACACAGCCTCCGTGGTCTAGTGGTTAGAGAGTTAGGCTCACGATCTGGAGGTCTGGGTTCGATTCCCATTGTTAATACACTAAATCTTTTAAGGGGCAATGTATACGTTTTTATAATAAGATTCCCATTGACATTCAGAATTTGCCTTTCAACTGTTTTAAACTTTATAAAAAAGGTTATTATAAAGTTTGCGATTATTTAGAAGATATGAATGCATGGGATTACCTGTCTGAGAAGCTAAATTATTCAACTGTATAACAATATTTTATGTTTATTTATATTTATAAAGAACGTCTAGGACCCGAGGTTTTTCTTGCAGCTCCTTTCCCCGGCTATACAGGTTGTGAGAAGCTGCAGTAATTTTAGGCGGATGAGACGTTCGTTTTGTAAAAAATAGCGATTCAAAGTGTAACTATGTTACCTACTGAATCACTCTATCTATTAAAAAAACTGCATCAAAATCCGTTGCATAGTTTTAAAGATTTAAGCATTCATAGTTTCCTATCACAAACAAATCGTTGCTTAAATGGAGCCTCCGTGCACCTGATAATGTAAAATAACTAAGATAAAGAAATAAACATTTTAAATTTTTTTTTTATAGGGATACAGGGACAGAAAAAGCGAGTTTGCTTTATACTATGTAGTGATGACAATTGCAATGATCGTTTTACATACATACTAATAATAGTTCATAATATTAGTATGTAAACCTAAAGCTTAGAACTCTGACATAGTATTAATATTGTCACAGTGAAAGTTATTATTACTCCGCAAGTTGGACGAAGAGCAAACTCACAACATTAAGTATTAACTGTATAGAGTTCGACCGTTCCAAATGTATGGTAACTCACAATACAGAATTGTAATATTTAGGTATTATTTATTGTATACAGAATAAAGAACAGAAACAACAACAACAGAATATCTATAGTATGTGTATAATATATATATTTAGTATATAAGATTGTGTATGTATATATAAAATGTGTCTATTGTTTTATTTTACGTATTTGCGCGCTACACTGCAGCTGTACAAATGTACCATATCCTTTGCCGAAGGTTGTCTGGAAGAGATCGCTCTTAGCGATAAGGCCGCCTTTGCCCACCTTAGAATAAGTTTATCCTGTAAATGTTTTGTGTATTTGTGTGCAATAAAGTAGTTTTTATTTTTATTTATTTATTTAAAGTGTACGATAATTACTATTTCAAAGATTCCGGTCCGCTGACTGTCTCATACCTCACAATATCATCCGCGCATAGGGCAGGTGGTCTGCCTCGATATCGCATACCGTCTCTTGGCTAAATGAGATGAAATGAAATTTATTATCGCTACCATTCCGTAACCGTCTTAGTCCTTCTATTATCTTCCTGTCTAGCCAAGTGTATACATTATAATTGATTATCACGTGCTCAGTGGTGAAGGAAAACATAGCGAAGAAACCCACGTTCTCGAGAAATGGGTTGCGAAAGTATAAGTCTGGCATTTTACCACGTTTTTCTATAACGTCACAATGTGCTTTTTCATACAAATTCCATATTCATTTGGTG
Organism: Pectinophora gossypiella; assembly: GCF_024362695.1. Taxonomy (NCBI): domain Eukaryota; kingdom Metazoa; phylum Arthropoda; class Insecta; order Lepidoptera; family Gelechiidae; genus Pectinophora; species Pectinophora gossypiella. Next base: position 6,380,878 of record NC_065410.1, read on the forward strand.
TTTTGACGTTTAGTAAAAATTTATTGATTTGACTGGTTGGAGACTACCCTATTTAACTTTTTTTGAATTGAATAATGGGTCGTTCACCTATCACTATACAATCTGTCTGTCTACTGACGATTTGTGTCTCGGGCTGCCAGAATGAATATAAATTGCTATTTTATGAATGGATGTCACGAGGTAGGTATTTTAACTGAATCACCCGTGAATAGTGTCGTTACATGGTATTACACAACCATAATACATCTTCAATGAACTGTACAATGTGTCTATATGAGCTACTCCATAGTAACAAGGTGGAATTGAAACGATGCGTTATAACGTCTCCTTCCGAAACAAAACTTCCGAGGCACAAAAGCGCCTTTTTCAAAAATCACAGTCGGATGACGTGATTTTTGTTAACAAAACCTCGCTTGCTTGTTTCAATCCAAATAAAAAATTGTGTTTTTTTTATTTTTGACTTATTGTAGATTTGCCGCAAATAACATTAACTGCTTGCCGGACAAATGCGGAGCGCTAAGGGCTCTGACCCGGTACAAAATTTAACACAACATACCTGAGGGTGCCCAGTTGGGAGTACATTTTTACCGAAATCGAGCATTCGTTGAAGAAAATCACATCAAAATTTGATTTTTTCAAACAGGCGCTTACGTGGTATTCGGTATATAGCGATAAACTTATGATAATAGTAGCTTTCCGCACGCGACTTAGTCGGCTAGGCATCGATTATTTTATGAGCACTATAGCAAACCCCGGACACTTTATAGTTCTGTGCTTCATACAAACAACCTCGTTTTACACAGACACAACACATTGACGTTATCGTACACGCGCGTCTGTGTGTGTCTAGCGCCATACGATTCCGGTGGTGTGGATATGTCCGGTGGGGGGTGAGGTAAAACTAGCTAGCGCGATATGTCTGTACCTGGAGTTTGATCTAAGTGTATCATTGCCTTGTCAAGCAGTTCAGATGTGAAAAGGTAACAAATAGAGAGAGTTATTACGCTTACTTATTAAGTACCTAACTTGTAATGTCCATCTAATAAGTTAATCAATCATAAAATGTTTATTGCACACAAAACATAAAATATATAGGACAGTAACAAATGGATAAAATCAGCACAACAGGCGCCCTTATTGCTGAGCAGAAATTAATTTCTGCCGGTCAACTGTAAGGTGAAATGAAACAATGTATTGAAGCGCGAGATAAAGTCAATAATCTGAAGATTTGACAGGACCGACTTTTTACAGAAGCGACTCACCTTCCAACCTTGAATGTGTTCCTCTAGTTATTAAATAACTTGTAATGTATATCCTCATTGGTTTTTAAAAGATGTGTTGCTGTTGCAGTTTCTTGTCATTTCTTCTCCTCAGCCATAACACCTTGCGAAATGACGTAAATTCAAAAATGTTACATTGACCTTCAACAAGTTTATCCATGATAATTACGTTGAATAAATGATTCTGATTTCTGATTTCTGAACCCGCGAAGGGAAAACCAGCCCAATACAGGTTAGGTCCAAGAAGAGCTTACATAGAACAGATTAAAGAGATGGCGAACGTCGCGTCGTGTCTATAAAGAAGTGAAGGAACTGGCCTTTGATAGACAAAAGCGTGGTTCTTAAATTAGTGATGATGTAATGACAGGTTAGGTCAAATACCTCCGAAAATGCATTTCTCGGGAATGTGGGTTTCCTCACAATGTTTTCCTTCATCGCTGAGTACGTGGTAATAGTATATGATCCAAAAATGTATTCGAAAACAAATTCGACAATCATTATGGTTCAGTTAACCTGGAATCGAACCTGCGACCTCAAAATGAGAGGCTAGCATTCGCCATCGAATAAATCAGTCTCATTTTCTTTCACTTTCAGATATACAAGACTTACTTAATTTAAATCTATTAAAGAAATAATACTATGGTAATATTCCAACATATAATATGCACCTACGTGTAGGTGGGTCATCTCAAAATTTCAAGTTTGGTGGCGAAATTTCATATTATTTTTTCGTGAAAAATTGGGTTCCGACATGAAAAAGGAATTTTTCAATTCCCAATTTCCCCAATTTTTCACGAAAAAATTATATGATAGTCGCCACCAAACGACACATTTTGATATTCACTCAGGTACATCCTGAGTTGTCGCGTGTTTCTGGTATTTATGATCAGTTCACAACTGAACTATACCTATAAAATCTAGCCGTAAAGCCTTTATAATTTATATAGTATTATAAAAACCTAAGTATATTGCTTGTTTGATGATGAAAACAACACATGTGCCTCGTAGAATTTCTAACGTCGTATGTTCCCACAGACGTCGTAACACGTTCTGAAGCGGTTGTAAAGTTGTGGAATAGTGGTAATGAATTAGAATAAAATATGAAATGCCAGTGAGGGTTCTGTAATATCTAAATCTACCTCGAATAATACCTAGTTATTTATGTAACTGTCACGTAAAGAGGGGTTTTATATTTATAGTACAAGTGTGCCGAGCGAAGCCAAAAGAAGGATGGTTCAATAATAGTATGACACGTGTTTTAATACCATGCACAGGGGCCTCAGCCAAAAAAGCAAACGATGATGACAGTCGGAAGTGTATGACAGTGACAAAAATGTATGGCATTGACATAAGGTAATAAATGTCAACCCCATACACGTGTTAGTGACATTGTAACGAAAACTTTGATGGATGATTAAAATCACAATTCTGAGTTGATATCAAGTGGAATTTTTCGTCACAAAAGCATGGAACTGAAATTAATTTAAAAACTAAATTATTCATTAATTTTCCGGTAGGAATGCCCAAAGTTTTTGTTACGTTGTCACTAACACCCATACGTACTCGTACCCGTATGGCTACCCGTAATTACTTCTACATGGTGTAAGTGACTTCGTAATGAATACTAAGGGGGATGATCCGGCTCACGATTCTGAATTAATATCAAGTGGCACTTTCCATCACATAAGTATAGAATTTAAAAAAAATGTGTAATTAGACTAAGTTTTTATAGTTATTTATGAATTTTAATAAAGAATTAAAAAGTATTTAAAAATACTTACAGAAAATATGATGAAATTGATATTGACTCAGAGCCATGAGCTGAATCATCCCTCTCAATATTCGGTACGGTGTCACTAACATCCTGTAGGTATACACCCTGTGTACCACACTTTTGCGACGGAAAAGTCCACTTGATATTAACTCAGAATCATGGTCTGAATCATCCCCCTCAGTATTCGTGTCACTAACACCCTGTGTTTGTAACACTGTCAGTGATTATTGTCATACCTAATCGTTTGCAACTCGGCTAAGGCCCTAGTTGTATCAACACCGTAATTGGAGCATCGTAATAGAGTAAATGGAGTAACAGTCCTGAAGCATTATTTTTTTTATCCAATGTCTGTATCCTATGTATTATGTTGTGAACAAGAATATATGTAAGAATTTACTATGCCTTGGGGGTTTTCAGATAGTCGATAATACACAAGTACGATTAACAAGTAGGAAAAGATATTATAAGACATAATGAAGAGACCAAACTTTTTCTGGTGGTCTGACAGACCTCCGAAGACAAATAGTTAGGCAGAGTCGATATATTGCGATTATTTATCATAAAAACTTTTGAAATTAACCAACTAACCAATTATGTAAATGAAGGTGAATATTACCGCAATCCTATATCAAGTTTTGTTAGGAAACATTTTTGTATAATAAAATTAATTATTACCTGTATACGATATGAACGAGATTTTAGTAGTTGTTGTAACTGGTTTATCAACTTGTTCACGGAATTGATATTTTAAAATAAAATTAAATGAAGCAAGTAAAATGTTGTGTAGATGTTATAAGAAGAAATAATTTGTATTAATATTTGTTCCGTTTTTTATTAAATATTCATGAACGGTCATCAGACGCATAGTGGGTAAGTTCACAATGGGTGAGTTACCACCTAAGCCTATTTTAAGGTTAAGTTAACTGCTACTAAACAGTAAATGCATTACTTCTCAGTAAGTACATGAAACTACTACTTCTTCGCACTTTCTTCCTCTTCCTCTTCGTTGCTTCGGAAGACACGTTAAGCCGATGACGGTCTCGTTACTTCTTAAGTAATAACCGGGTAGTAAGTATATAGTCGTTACATGAGCCACGTCAGGGGGCTTGGGCGGCTCAGTATTAACCGTGACACCACGGTCGGTTGGTAATCCACCTCACAACCCACAGGATTAAAGAGACTAATTTTTTATTCAAATAAAATAATTAAATTAAATTGAATTGCTTGATTTCAGGTTACTAAGATCTATAATTTACAAAATATTCAAATAAATTATAATAATAAATACAATAAAATCATAAAATAATATAAATAAAAATGAAATAATATAATGGTTCAAATAAAAAGTTACCTGCTTATATATAGATGCATAAAGCATTTATGATTTTTGTAACCAATCTTACCTAGCCTGTCGTGTTGGGCAAAGGCCTGCCTCTAGTTCCTCTATGACTTCACGAATAAAAAAGAAAGAAAGAAAGAAACATTTATTACTTCCGGACACCACAGACACAGACAGACAGAAAGACACACACAACAGACAGAGCCACAACACACACACAAACACACACAGACAGAGCTGCAAGAGAAAGGGCTAGGCGTACATCATCACTAACCACTAATTTAAGAGCCACGCTCTTATCGGTAAAGCGTTCTCCATGCTACTTTTTTAGGGAACAATAGGACAGTGGATTCCCTCTTGCCTTCCGCCCCGCAGTACTCTGTCTGACGCGAGTGGGATGGCGCCCAGAGTAGTCTATTTCAAAGTCGTACTATATATAGGACTCCTGTCTTCCACCTCTGAATAGTACTGACGTACCGTTTACATATACATACAGTAGATACCGCGATCAGACCCAGAAGGCCAGGTCAAGAGTCCTTTAAACCGGCGGCAAGCAAAAGTGGTGTGCCACGACCTTAGTAAGTGGAATTCCGTGGTTTCTTCCTACGCCAACGGGGAATAAGCGTAATATTTTGTATGTATTTATGTAAATGAACCTCCTTTTTCTAGGCCCTGTACCGCATAATAAAAAAAAAATTGTAACCTAAAAAACGCAAAAAAGCTACGCACTTTATACTGTTACCTCACAAACCCACCGCCTATATATGAACACGACCAACCTGTTAAGAAACTCAAACAGCACACTGACAGGACGACCATTCAACTCAAGATAGCAAACTGTTTTCCGATACTCATCCCCAGTAGGATTAGTCATTTCCCTCCCTCTGCGCTTATATTTAGTAAGTATCTACCTACTCAATAGAGTTTACACAAAAGTGAGTATATTTCCACCGATGAGTATTTGAATGGAACTTATCGTTATCGGCTTGCGGTGTGCGGAATCAAGCGTATCCAACAATTTACGACTTCTCTATCTACCTCGAATTGAACATAGCGTAAAGATACGTAAGGACGGTATGTACCTATGTACGAGAGAGGAAGGTAAGTACGCATTTCCGATAACAATAGGAGAAATCGATTGGTTCTAGTTACACTGATATGAGCATAAAACAGCATGAAACTGGACGACCATATTATAGCATAATATATAGGTTTATGGGCCCAGATCTTAAAATTTATCACTCGTTTGAATATATAACGGCCTCGGAGGTCCGGTGGTTGAGAGTCGAGCTCATGATCCGGAGGTCCCGGGCTCGAATCACTTTGTGATCCCCAGTTTGATCAAGACATTACATAGGTTGATATGATCACCCAAATTTACGGCACATAATTCATACTTCGGAAGGCACGTTAAACCTTTGGGCCAGGTTACTACTTAGTGATGTAAGTACGTAGTCGTTACATAAGTCATGTCAGGGGCTTTTGGCAGCTCACTAATCTCTGACACCAGGGTTGATGAGGTTGGTAGTCCCACAACCCACACGATAGAAGCAGACTCGTTTGGATTCTAGGCACATACGAACGTGTTTGTAGAAATTTGGACGGCAAAGTCTAAAAATAGCTACACGTTTCATTAAAATTCGGTAGACTGTCCTCTGAATGTTCGTGCTAATCTTGAGAACCACAGAATGTATTTTCACGCGGTTTTTATTGTTATGACTCCATTGGTCCAGAAAAAGTACCTACGGAGTGAAAAATATACGCAGGATAGGAACCCTAATTTTAGATAAAGTGAAGAACTTTGCTTCTGCTGCGACATATATAACATCGCGCCTGTATCCACCCGAAGGGGTAGGGCGATGTTAACTACCTCCACCAAAGTTATACGGAAACATAAAATACAAACAGCCGGAGGCAGTTCATCGCGTTTGTTCTTCGCTTTCTTGGTCTTCTTCTATCATGTGGGTTGTGAGGTGAATTACCGACCTCATCAACCCTGATGTCAGGGTTATTACTGAGCCGCCAAAGGCCCATGACATCAACAAATCTAGGGATCACAACGCGCTTCTTGGGATATTTCCCCACCGGGATTCGAACACGGGACCTCCGGAACGCGAGCCCAACGCTCAACCCCTGGACCACGGAGGCCGTTACTTCGTTTTCGGTAATACATCACATTTATTATAAATGGACGAATATGTTTGGGAAGTATATAAAACAACATTGCGCTAGGTGCATGCGCCGTAGACACACTATCATAAGACTGTTATTTAAAATTAACTTTTAGAAAAACGCGTCAGGCAGAACGATGCGCCTAAAAAGGTTACATCATCACATATAATACGTATAGGTATACGTATACACCACTTGAGGAGCTCGGTGGCGCAGCGGTTAACGCGCTCGGCCTGCGATTGTTGAAGTAAAGCAACTTTCGCAAAAGCCGGTCATAGGATGGGTGACCACAAAAAAAAGTTTTCATCTCGAGCTCCTCCGTGCTTCGGAAGGCACGTTAAGCCGTTGGTCACGGCTGCATTAGCAGTCGTTAATAACCATCAATCCGCACTGGGCCCGCGTGATGGTTTAAGGCCCGATCTCTCTATCCATCCATAGGGAAGGCCCGTGCCCCAGCAGTGGGGACGTTAATAGGCTGATGATGATGATGATGATACTCCCACTCTTCGCCAGCGTTGTTAAAGTAACATGTAATAGGGGGCGAGCCTACTGTCATTAACCGGGCATAAATCCTGAACACTTCGTCATATCAATTATGTATTATGACCCAAACATCTGCTGCGACACACAAAATAAGATGCATTGTCATTAACTTTATTTACAATAAACTTTTATTTACAGTGTGTATGTGTTTGTTTTTTTAATCTTTAACAACAAAGCTGAATAACCCATCAGCTAATAAAATAAGTCCACTGTTGATTTTTACGACATACTCGAGGTGATAAACAATATAACATTCTCAGATTTTCTTAACGGCGGCCCTGAGAATTCAAATAGAACTGCAATAAACCATAATTCATTATAATATATTAGGTGGTCTGCAAGAAATATACCTATTATATTTCTCATGACATGTAGAAAAGACAGTCAATTTTCTTGCTCTGCGCTGTTGGTCTAACAGACAGGTGAATCGTGGGCACTCGTTCATCTTGCTATGGATTTACCTCTGACTAGCCCAATTCGGAATATAGGCATAAGCTTATGTTTTATTACGCATCTCTTCTGGGGGTTTGGGAAAATTGACAAGAAAAATGGATTATATGCCATACATAAGGCATAGAGAAGTATATTTTTTAAATGAGAAGGTCCCAATATGACGTGAAAATTTTTATTGATAGTTATTTTCCAAAATGCCCGGCAACAAAACTTGAGTCGATTTTTTAGTCCATCGGGGTTTTAGCCTTAGTGAAAAAAATGTATGAGATTGACATGTCACCTTATGTCACCATAATGTTCCATACATTCTTATAACTGTCATTGTCGATTGTCATAATCGTTTTCTATTTGACTAAGGCCCTTGAGCATATTATTATGTGTAGGTATTGTATAAGAAATCAGCTCTAACGCCTTACAATAATAGTATGACAAAAATGTATGGAATTGACATGTCACCTTATGTCATCATAATTTTATTCTTATACATTGTTATACCTGTTACTGTCGATTCATACTAGTTTGCTACTTGGCTAAAGCCCCTGTGTATTATGTGTAGGTATTTTATAAGAAAACAACCCTAATGCCTTAGAATTACTTCGGATTTAAGAAGCAGTTTATTGGCGATATTTTAAGTTGTTAAGTATTTAATGAGAATCCTTACAACATCTGAAGTCGGTGATTTGCTAACTGACATATCAGTATTTTTTGCCCAAGTGATTTGTGTCTTATTGACAATTGTAAAAGGAGCAAATCAGTTTCGCCAAAACTAGGAGTTACGTCAGTTCGCGACATTAACGACGATTTGTCATACCCAGTAGAGAGCTTGAAGAAAACACGCTTCAAAAAATCTCGTAACATTAGACAAAAGTCACAAAAATTCTTTGCCGAGAGACTGTAACAAATACCACATTACTTTTTATTAGTCACCAACCACACTAGCAAACACCATTAATAACACGCAAAAAGCCAGTTACAAACTTACAACAGAGTCGGTATAATCATTATGAGTTGGTGAGACTTGCTAGCCCAAATCATCTGAAGGTTGACATTTGCTAAACCGACTTCATGACGTTTATAGTTTTTAGTATCGCATGTAATTAGCTCTTCAATAGAAGACGGTCATAGAATGCGATCGTTTGAAACACATTAAAACATTTTATGTTTATGACATTGCCACATACCGACCAACTGCTGTTTTGCAGTGTTCAGTTTCCTATACGGGGTTTTTATAACAGTTATTATCATTTGATAAGTGACGATGCAGCCTGAGATTTACTGGCCTTGAAACGCAATTCCACACAATGTTTTTGTACACCGCTGAGTACGTGATAATGATCAAAACATTAATTTCGAAAATCATTGGTTTAGGCCCGTGCTGGATTCGAACCTGCCAATTTCCAATAAAAATTCTCATTAGATCAAGTTTAACATAAAATAGATCTACTCAGAAAAAAAAATCACACTAGATCTATGATGGATCTGGAGAATGGATCTACTGAGATTGAAGGACAGTGAGAGTCAAGCGTTCTTCCAACTAAAAAAAAAAGTTTCATATTTTTACTTGGATAAAGTAAAGACTTTATATAAATAAAAAAGAGTAAAACGAAAACAACGCCTTTGTTTGTCTGAGGAATCACGTAACTATGAAGTGTGTAGTGAATTTATATAGGTACCATTCGTATACATTTATACGATTTAAGATTACAGTCGCAGGATTTACGACCGATTGTTTTTGAACGCAATAATCAAGCGACGATCATTTTACTGAGTTTATGCACTACACGAACTACTCTGAACCAACTCTTGGCATTATTATGAAACTATTCTAAATAATATACGTACTTACTTACCCTATTAATAGGGTTTTTTTTCCAACTAGTCAAATCGGTTACTTTTTTTACTGAACGTCAAAACTCGACGGGAATGGGAAAGCAACTTGACGTCATAGAAAGACGTGACAAAAAGTCTCACTTATTATTACATTTTTCTTTATTAAAATTCATAAATAATAACTTATTAATAGAAACATAATAAACTATTTCTATTCTATAAAAAAATAATCATTTTTTGTTACCTTTAAATCTGTCTTCATTTAGTAATCAGAATTTCATAATTTATATTTGATCTAGAAAACTATCCAGTTATATTTTATGAGTTACATATTCTACTAAATACAAGGTTCAAAAAGATTTATGGACAAAACAGTATGAAACAAGAAAAAAGGTGTATTTCCCTGAAATTCTTCCGAATAACTTAAAAGATAGCTTATCATGGCAAACTATGGATTTACCTCCCCCTCCAAACGGCCACCATGGTCCAGTGGTTGAGCGTTGTGCTCACGATCCGGGGGTCCCGGGTTCGAATCTCGGTGGGGAAATATCAAAAAAATAGTTTGTGATCCCTTGTTCGGTTAGGACATCACAGGCTGATCACCTGATTGTCCGAAAGTAAGATGATCCGTGCTTCGGAAGACACGTTAAGCCGTTGGTCCCGCTTACTACTTACTGATGTAATTAAGTAGTTGTTACATGAGTCATATCAGGGACCTTTGGCGGCTCAATAGTAACTCTGACAACAGAGTTGATGAGGTTGGTAATCCACCTCACAACCCACACGAGAGAAGATTTTATTTATATATCGTCGCCTTTCAGCGAAAACCACGTAAGTGCCTTTTTAAAAAATCATATTCGGATGTGGTTATTGCTAACAAGCCCTTGCAATAAGATAAGTAATGTATAGATAGGTATATAATATATATATATATATATATATATATATATATATATATAAAACAAAAAACAATATATATATAATATATTATATGGGAAATATATAAGGGAAAGTGAAAGTATGTCGGTCTGTATGTTTGTTCGTCTTTCATGGCAAAACGAAACGACAAATTGACGTGAATTTTCTAGTGGAGATAGTTGAAAGGATGGAGTGCGACATAGGCATATTTTTTGTTTCTAATCCCCCACTCCTCTAAAATGGGGGTAGGAAGTTTGTATGGAGCATCCCTCAATTTGCAAGGTACAAAGCTAAAAATTGGTATGCGGACTACTTGTGACTAACAAAAAAATCGTGCATATTTTTTTTTAATCTGCCCATTCAAAGAGGGGATGAAATTTTATGTGGGACTTTTCGCAGTTTTCAAGGTAGGAAGCTAATAATTGGTACATTAGAAAAGGGGAACCGTGTTATCCCTAATTTGACGCGAGCGAAGCCGTGGGCAAAAGTTACTCATAAATTGTTGAGGGCTCAGTTCCCTTAAAACATGATTCAACACTCAGCGCCAGATTTTACACAGCAACCGGAGTTTTAAGCCGCCCAAGCGCACTGACTTGGCTTAACGACTGGCGTCATTAGTCGCCAGCTAAAAAAAAAGAAGTAAAAGTCTCAGTTCAGGCTTGAAAGGGCGCGTTTTCCTGCATTCGTTAGCTGATTTAACAACATTACAAGTATTTCTCTCACGTACAATACCAAGAGATTCTAAGACCTTTTTTTTTATAGACCTCTTGATATCTAACCGTTACAGCGCGTGAGTTATAGTCGTAAGATACCCGTAAGGAAGACCTCGGACCTCTACTGAATTCGGTTTCTGATTCATTTATTTATCTTTTTAGGGTTCCCAACTGTAACGAGTAAAAGCCCTTATAAAATCGAAATACACATTATAGAAGTCATCATCATCAATTTAAGAGCCACGCTCTTGTCTGTGTAGCATTTTCCATTCCAGTCTATCAAAGGCCAATTCCTTGACTTCCCTATAAGACACGACGTTAACCTTTTCTTTAATCTGTTCCATGTAAGCTCTTCTTGGTCTTCCCCTTCCTCTCTTTCCTTCTAGCTTTCCTTCTATGATTATAGAAGTACCTAAAAGTAATTTAATTTGGTATATTGACTAAGTACTTACAAAAAGTAGGAAGTAGTACGGAACGCCGACCAAAATTCTTACGAACCGTACGCAATGTCAGAATGATCAGTTTAATCATGACATTATTAAAAAAATGATGACGTCATCAGAAGAATTCGGTAAGTAATGGCATTGGATGACATCTGAATTTTTCCTTTTCCTTGTCCTTCTCAATTCTCTGAGAGTCCTTATCAATTCAAATATACGTACTTACTTTATTGCACACAAACAAAACATGTAAACATTAATAAAACAAATACCAGAAAACAAAGTTCAGTATAAAACCGAAAATTGTTGTGCGTTTCCAAATCGTGAACTCGAAAGTCATTATCATGATGAAGGCAAACCGTTTCCGAAAGATTTCAAAGATCTTCAAAGAGTGCGCAAGTATTCTTTAGTTGGAATAATACCTTAAAGTATTCCGTTGGATAAATTACATGACTCCAATAAAATATACTAACCAAATGTAACCGTAATGCCATTTCAAAAATTGGGTTCAAATCCCGGTGGGAACATGATTATGTTCCCACCGGGATTTGAAAATCACAAAGTGATTTTTGTGATTACAAAAATCACTTTGTGATCCCTAGTTTGGTTAGGATATTACAGGCTGATCATCCGAAAGTAAGATGATCAGTGCTTCGGAAGGCACGTTAAGCCGTTGGTCCCGGTTACTATTCACTGATGTAAGTGAGTAATCGTTACATGAGCCATGTCAGGGGGCCTTTGGCGGCTTAATCATAACCCTGACACCAGCGTTGGTGAAGTTGGTATTCCACCTCACAACCCACACGATAAAAAGAAGAAGTAGTGTTGCAGTAAGATTTATCATCATATCCATTTTGTGACGGGTATCAAGAGGGCTGCTGGTTGGTTAACTTATAGACCTCTGCCCACCCCGATCGGGATATGGGCGTGACTTTATGTTTGAATATAGGATAATACATTAGGTATATATACTCGTACTTATCTTTCGAACCGAGGGAGACTTTCCTTTGAGCTATTCGCAAATTCCAAAACCAAATGTTACGCATTTTTGCTGTTTTGTAATATTTCGCTCCACATGCTTTTATTAAAAAAAAATTATAGCGGATTACCTTTATTTATACTTTTTCATTTTCTTTTATTAAACCACTTGTAGACTGCAGTGGCTGTAAATAGAAAAAGGATTAACTTGTTTTGATCGAAATGTTTTCCTGCGTAAATACGAAGGTATTTGTTGTACCTATAGGGGGAAAAATATGAGTCATCGGATACAAGCCACTCCTTATATTTTCATCCGAATACAGATAAGTCCATTCAAAGGCCAGGCGCGCACTACGAGTTTTTCGCCGCGCGGCAGAAAAGAGCAGCGGCATAATGTCGCACTGTAATACTGCGCCGCTGCGGTGGCTCTGCCGTCAAGTGCGCGCAATACAATTTAAAACTGTTTGGTACAGTATTTCAGTGCGACATTATGCCGCTGCTTTTTTCTGCCGCGCGGCGTAAAACTCGTAATGCGCGCCAGGCCTAATATAGAGTACTTACTTGCATTATGTATGAATTACGTTTTTACCTTAGAAAATTCTAAAATAAACCTGCCTTATTTGAGATATGTTGGTGAGTACCTACTTTTCTTAGCGCAATCTCACAATCTCAGTAGTAGATAATAAATACGCAAATACCTAAGAAAACATATTATGTTTTATAGATAATTTGCAAACCAAAAACACATTAACACAGGTTATTTTTTATTATTTTAGTGTAAAAGTTACAAAAGAATGTCATTAAGAGAAAAAGTCCGCTGACTGGAGGTTTCATTGCAGCTTGATTGTAGCTGAAGTAAGGATGTCAGAAGTATTTTTTTTGTTTTGTTGAACAGAATAAATACAGATCTAAAAGTTAATACCAATTTATACTTCATCAGACTTAACTTTGGGAAATATCCCGCTGGCCGCTGGCTGGCTGGTCGGTTAGAAAACTTTGTATTTCCGTTTTTTTAACGGAACAAATTCTGTTTTCAGCATAATTCAGTAGAACAAATCCAGATCTAATTCTCTGCATCACTCTTATGTCTTCCAGACAGGGGATCCCGCTGAGTGTAGACACATTAGAATTAAAGGGGATATTTTATTTATCTTCACTCCTCTTATTTTATTATTTTTTTTCAAAAAAAAAACAAACCCCAATAATCACAGACAACCCTTGTTATTTTTAAAACAAAATACTTCCTTCCGTCTCATTCATTAACCATAAACAACCAAACCCCATTAATTTTCCTTCCATAGTACAACAATACAACTCTTTATTGCACTTAAAATAAATATTAAAAATAAACCGTTATAATCAGTTAGATAGTATAATCAGGTAGAGAGGAAGGGGAAGACCAAGAAGAGCTTGCATGGAACAGATTAAAGAGAAGGCGAACGTCGTGTCTTATAAGGAGGTGAAGGAATTGGTCTTTAATAGACAAGAATGGAGATAGCTACACCAACAAGAGCGTGGCTCTTAAATTAGTGATGAGATAGTACAATAGGCGGCCTTATTTGCTAAGGTAACAGTCTCTTCCAAGCAACCTTTAGGTATAGGAAATGAATTTAATAAAAGCTTAGTATTCTCTCCTTTTTCTTATCAATCTTAAGGTGAGAGCCTTTTGCGCTCCCCGTTTGTCCGGCCAAGTAGTTAATGCCATCTGCGGCAAACCTACAATTAGTACTCGGTATATTACGTGGCCTTACTGGAGGTAAATCATTTTTGAAATAGATATTTAACTCGTAACTAAATACACCCCAGAAGCAACTTTATAATTAAGTGGCGAGACCATTTCCTGGGTTTCAGTACTCATTCTTATAAAAGCTGTAGAAGATCACAAAGGGATCTATTGTTTCAACCGCTACAATTAACTTTACTAACCGTGAAAGTTTTTTCTTTATAAAAATAAAAAATACGTTACAAGAAACGTTGTATTAAGAATTTATTTCATTACAGAATAAATTATTTACCTGCTCATTATTTATCATAATGTCTATAACTTTAATATCTATAACTTTTTTTGTGATCTGGAGGTCCGGTTTCTATTCCCGATGGGGACATTGTCGAAATTACTTTATGAGACTGTCCTTTGTTTGGTAAGGACTTTGCAGACTTAAATCACCTGATCGTCCGAAAAAGTAAGTTGATTCCGTGCTTCGGAGGGCACGTTAAGTCAACGGCAACGGCCGCCTATTAGCCGAAAAACGCTTTCACTAACCGGCAGTAGAGCAGCGTGGTGGAGTATGCTCCATACCCGCTACAGTTGATTAAGATAAGGTCAGTGCCGTATATAGACTGTTTATGTTATGTACATTATGTTTTTAACAACTTCGTACTTTGCAGCGGTTATATCAATTTTATTTAATTATTTTAGAACACATTTTAGCTTCGACAATGACGAACTAATCATTGGTCATTGGTAACATTGTGCTATTTATTACAATAATTAGGTACCCGTTTGTGATTTGTGAGTTTTAGTTTACTGTTCGCATTGTTCCGTTAGTGCAACACTAACACTGTTTTTCGAAAGAAATAAATTAAGTACGACAAATAAATGTAAAAAATAATTTCAAGCTCATACCATTATACCTACAAAAATGAAAGTCGGTTACGGTTACTCATTAAACAGAGTTCCGTATTTGTAGCAAATTTACAAACGACCGTCCTAAAACCGCTCTCGGCATCCTGTTATTTTGATGGACGCCAGAATTCCACAGTGTATAGTATAACCTACTGTATATATTAAACTCGACTCTATAATCATAACAAGGAAACATTTGATAAACAAGATTTTATAGCTATTGCTATCATTTGGGAGACCACGCGGCCCCGGCCATCCGGCGTGATGAAACGCTATTGTCTAATAACGTTTTGGCATTCTTACATACCCAGGAATACGGGTGAAGACCTCAACGGTTACAGAGGCGGGATGGGAGCTATCGGTACGGCAATGCAGGACGGAAGGGGCGAATCACAGGGACCGTAACCTGGAACCTGACAGAGGGCAGCAACAACAGTCAGTACTATTCAAAGGCGGAGGACAGGAGTCCTAGTACGGCTTTGAAATAGACTACTCTGGACGCCATCCCACTCGCGTCAGACACAGTACTGCAGGTCGGAAGGCAAGAGGGAAACCACTGCGCTATTTTTCCCTAAAAAGTAGCATGGAGAATGCCACACCGACAAGAGCGTGGCTTTTAAATTAATGATGATGATTGATACATGAAATAGGTATTGGAAGCATGCATGGTTTTGCATGCAATATTTAAGTATGAAAAATTTCGAGTACCTGATCAAGCTCTTACGGCTATCCCACTGTGATTTTAAAACGCACTCTTGATTATCAATACTTATTTATTCCTAATAATATTTATCGAACACTATAAAAAACCTTATCGCGAAATCGTATCGTAGCAACAAAAAATCAAACGGACGGTTTTAATATTTAAGTACATTAATTTACCAAAGTTGTACGTAAATGTACTTTTATAAGCGTAGATCGAGAAAAGAATTCGAATTTAATGAGAAGCTGTTTATTAATTGAATTATTTAAGGAGATGTGTATGTTTTAATACGCGATTACACGGCAGCGCGTGCGTAGTCTTATCACAGAAGAGGGGCAAAGTCAACTAGCAAAGGAACCATAAAAAGTTCTTTTTTTTTTCACTTAAGAACTACACGCGTGTGTAAATATATTTGTGTCTGAAAGGGATGTACAATACAAAGTAATGTATGAAAGTAGGAAAGATTTATTTTTGTTAGTACATGCCTACTCTTAAGAAATATGAATTAAACATTTAGGTTTACAAATCAAATAATTTTAGAATTACTTTGTTTTGTCTGCTATTTAGTACCTAGTCTAATAGTCTATATTGTTAGTCTCGACTCGTTTTCTAGAAAATATTTATAATCAACAAGCGCTTCATTCGACCGCTTGTGAGATCGTAAAATATTAATTGTTAGGTCTCTGTCGGTAATTATTAGTAAGGGCCTTGTTTATATATGCACGAGGCGTAGAATAGCGTGTTCTCATAGCGACATTCTATATACACAGGTTAGTGACACCGGGTTCGAAAAACATCATAGAAGGAAAACATTAAGGAAAGAGAGAAATGGATAGACCTTTTATGAAACAAATAAAAGAGACGTTGCAGGTCGTATCGTATCAGGAGGTGAAGGATTTGGCGGGAATAAGAGAGGAATGGCGATTACTTCACGACAAAAGCGCAGCTCTTAAATAATCAGAGAGACAGACACTGTACCGAGTACTGAGGGGGATGATTAAGCTAATGATTTTCCGTTATAATATCAAGTGGAATTTTCCGTCGCACAAATACTGAACGGAAATAATTTAATAAAGAACACTAACATTTGCAACGGATTTCCACATTACATTAACTCAGAATCATTATCTTAATCATCCCCCCGTCTGTGGCGCAGTGGTTGAACGGTGGGCTCACGATCCGGAGGTGCCGGGTTCGAATACCGGTATCACAAGAATTACTTTGTGAACCCTGGTTTGGTTAGGACATTGCAGGTTCATGACCCCATTGTCCAAAAGTAAGAAGTCCGTGCTTCGGAAGGCTGTTGGTTCCGGTTACTACTTACAAACGTAAGTACGTAGTCGTTATATGAGCCATGTCAGGGCCTTTGGCGGTTCAATAATAACACTGACACAAGGGTTGGTGAAGTTGGTAATGTACCTCAAAACCCGCACAACAAAAGAGACGACTTTACATTCGTCGCCACGCTTTGTTTATAAATATATCTCTCTAATACATAAAAGTATGAAAGAGCTTAACTTGATTGCCTGGCCGGTGAATAACATTCCCGAACCACAGAGAATAGACCTAAAGATTGTATGGCTGGTGAATAACATTCCCGAACCATAGATAATAGACCTAAAACTTGGAAAATTATACTTCTGAAAATTCAAATAAAGAAAATGTGATACAATAGTCTTATATTTTTTTTTATGATTTTGGTTTGTTTTTCTTTTCTTGTTTTTATTTTTTGTTTTTTTTTTTGTGTATTGATATCCGTGTGGTTTCTGTCCTGTGTTGAATGTAATGTACCTGTCTGTCTGTGTCTGTGGTGTCCGGGAGTAATAAATATTTCTTTCTTTCTATTATTCGTTTACGGTGTAGCGTTCATAATAATACTATGAGCATGCTTCGTGGACTCGGGTGAGAGCCTTCAGTGCTCCCCATTTGTCCGGCCAAGTAGTTAATGCCATCTGCGGCAAATCTACAATAAGTCACGTCAAAAAAAAAAAGCTTCGTGGACTTCATTTTCGTATCTTTACGAAAATAGGTACATAAATCGCGCACCACTAAGTTAAATCTCTCTAAAAAGACGCTTTATTATAATCCCCTAGTCAACAAGAACTTACATTAACACCTCAAAATACAAATGCTACTTTGTGTACTCACTTCTTTCTTGAAATATTATTTCGTTTCCTTTTTTAAGATGTAGCTGAAATATATTTATCGTAATATAATATACAAACACGTTAATAATGTATTTGGAGATGAAATGTCTGCGATATTTTGAATTTAAATTATGGAGTAATATCCTACGTAAAACTGAAACATATTATTTGTGGGATAGGCGAAAGAACGGGGTAAGTTTAAAGGTTTGTAGGTGGTACTTACTATAAGTAGGTATAAAAGGAATCCCCGGATCAGAAGGCTCAGAAACTGATTAAATCTCAACGGGTCCCTTCACGCAAAGTATACATTTCTCAAATGAAATTCGACGGCTACATCGTAGTAATATACGCCAATTGCCATGGTGAACGAAAATAAAAAATAAATAATTATATTTTATTTTATCTTCGCCTCTGGCAACAAAATCCACGAAGAGATGATGAACTTGTTAGCTTTTTAGTATAAGTAATGTTAAATTTATTTATATTTATAAGTACAGAGTGTTAGTGACGTCGTAACGAAAACTTTGATGGTTGATTCAAACCATGATTCTGAGTTAATATCAAGTGGAATTTTCTGTCGCCAATCATCCCTCTCAGTATTCGTTACGACGTCACTTACTCCCTGTATCAGTTATTTTCAGTTCCATACTTTTGCGACAGAAAATTCAACTCAGAATTATGGTCTGAATCACCCATCAAAGCTTTCGATGTCACTAACACCCTGTATAAAAATAAAATAATAATATCGCATTACTTATACTAAAATCTAACAAAGTCTGTCAACCTAAACCACGTCTAAACTCAATATTCATTTTACGAGTAGTTCGAGCTATTGTCAGAATAATAACTTGTTTTATGAAACTTCTGACATAAGTAATAAGTTACTTAACATTATTGTTTTTTATTTGGAATTTAGCCCCAAATTTTACTCTGGAATTATATTTTTTTGTGAGAGTTGCCAAGATTTTAGTGTGGATTTTCCAGCGTGCTGTCGTTTATAAACGTTCCCACCAGACCTACATAACGCAAAGTTGAAAATGTCTCGAGCACCTTTCCAGCGGTAGGTACAGTTTCCGTCTTTGAAAACCTCCATATAACGAAAAACGCCGGTCATGTGCGAATCCGCCACGCGCACTAAAGGTTCCTTACTGCCGTAAATTATAAACGAAAAGTATAAAACCGAAATACTCTTTTTCATAATGTAATGAAACCCGTTTCTTAGTGATTCAAAAATATACCTACTGAAATGGTTTCGTAAAATATTTTATCTTTAAGATGATTGGCCAATTAAAACCCTACGAAAATCGGGTCATACTTTAAGTACCTAACCATGTTGAATTTATAGTTAAATCGGTTTTTAGTTTTTAGTAGGTATTAGAATCTTGGATTTTATCTTTCATAAACTGAATCACGTAATTGTGCAAGAGAGAGCAAAGGCACAAATTCTTACAGCTTTTTAAGGCTTTAAAAGTAAGTAGTACTTTTTAATATTTGTTTTAAATGCAATAAAGAAATTTTGTATTGTATTGTAGGTACCTGTTTAAAGGAAATATGCAGTATCCTTTATTTCGCAACAACGAGCCAAATTGATTATCATAATATGGGGAAAATCCTTTGCATCGATTACGGCGCTAACAATGGCGCTAACACATCAATGCGCCGATCTATTAATCGAAGCTAACTTCCTACTTGGGGTACAACTTTTGAATTTACTGACCCTTTCCTGTTCTGTTTTGTCATCTTGTTCGTATTTCCGTATAAGTAGATCCCCTCTATCGTAGCAATCTACATATATACTTTCGGCTTTATCTCCGACTCTCCACAAAACGGTTACGAGCATGCAACCATGTCGTATTCCAGCCGCATTTTGGCGACTCACGCCGCAATGTGATTGCTTCATCCAAAAATCGTGCAATTTTGCGGCGACCAAAGCTTTAAGGTTACACAGAACTGAATCGCTCAATTTCGGCGAGTGTAAAGCTTGATACATTCAGATGCGTAACGGCGTTTGTGGTCCAATGGTTGTATATGTAATAATTCCCGGTGGGGAAACGTCTAACAAAAAACTACTTTTTTAACTTACGGGGACTGACGAGACTATTAAACGTGCCATCCGAAGCGCTTAATAATTTTATTTTTCAGACAATCAGGTGATTTCAGCCTGCAATGTCAAACTAGAGATCAAAACGTTACATGTGTCGTGATATGCCTATTATAAAGCCTTTTGGTCCTCGAGACTGCCATCATTCTCTTCTTGAATGACAAATCGATAACGACTCTTGTTCTTGTGCGAAAAAAAATTAAAAAAAAAGAAAAAAATACAGGGTGTTAGCGACATCGTAACAAAAACTTTGAGGGGTGATTGAGGCCATGATTCTGAGATGATATCAACTGGAATTTTCTGTCGCAAAAGTATGGAATTGAAAATAATTAAAAAAAAGCACTAAAATTTTCAGGAATATTCAGACTGAAAATTCCACTTGATATCAACTCCGAATCATGTTCTGAACCATCCCCCTCAGTATTCGTTACGGTGTCACTAACACCCATACCTACTTGTATGGCTACCGTATGTACTTGTGTGGGGTGTAAGTGACATCGTAACGAATACTGCGGGGGATGATTCAGCTGATTATTCTGAGTTAATATCAAGTGGAATTTTTCATCGCAAAAGTATAGAATTGAAAATAATTAAAAAAAAAACTAAAAAAAACATGAATTTTGCGACGAAAAATTCCACTTGATATTAACTCAGAATCATGGTCTGAATCATCCCCCTGAGTATTCGTTACGATGTTACTAACACCCTGTATATTCATTAAAAAAGATGTGTGTAAATGACAAACCCTTCATGTCAATGCATCGTATACGTTTGATATATTATGATGAGCGCACTTATATCAATCTTTAATAATATTTATTTATTTTTACCCACGACGGAACGGAGCAGGTATATGCGTTTAGGGTGAGAGATGTTTGTGTGTGCGTTTGTGCAAAGAAATGTTATTAATTATCTTCTAAACTAATAATCCGATTTTGATGCGGTTTTCAATAACGGGTTTGTGTTTGATGAGTTCATGTTATTAGACAGGTGTCATGTCTGTAACTCACTAGGGGGCGCCACAATATTAGTGTTTAGAATAAATATTATTCGAAACGCCTCTTCAATTTATAATAGCAATTTATTTGCAATAGTTTTTATTAGTTAATTGTTTTTGACAGGCGTGTTTTTTTTCGGTTCCATTGATTACACGTAATTACGTCGAACACGGTGCTGTTTCATTGCTACCTAAATCCCTTAAAAATCAGTAAAAAGGCATATCAGGCATATTCATGGTCCTGCGAGCCAGATTTCAGAGAAGATCACAATCAATAAATTGTAGATAAATTAATACGAAGTGATTGGCGAAGATTAAAGAAAAATCAAGATAGACTATAAGAGGTCGCTAATGACTGTTGAGTGTGGAAACTTAATTATTTGTTCGTTTCCATACTCAAATTCATTAGCTAGTGAGGAAAATAATTATATATTTTCTCTCAACCAACACCTTTACAACAGAACCTGTCATCACAGTAATATTATTTATTTAGATTTGAATAAGTTTATACAAAATTGTTTAATAACGACAGATAGAATATATCTATCTAAGTACTTTAAAAAAATTATATGTTCAGTACTAGTTTTTTATATTACAGACATTTCTGCCAGACCAGGCAGTAAACTTATTGACTGTACTGTCTTCTACAGTACAAAACCTTTTATTGACGGTAGTCAGCCATGTACCACGAATGGTACTTCATCTTTAAACTAGACAATAAGACAAAAGAGAAGCTTGGAATATTAAAACTAGTTCACCAAAATATTCAAGGCTTCTCTGGCAAAGAATTGGACATAGAATTATTTTTAGAGACATTTTTTATTGACATTTTATGTATTACTGAGCATTGGTTTAAGGATTATGAATTGTTATTCGGTTTTGAAAATTATCATTTGGCTAGCGCTTTCTGTCGAAAGATCAAATTACGTGGTGGCTCCCTTATTTTTATCAGAAATAGTTTAAAATATAAAGAACGCAAAGATATTACTGGACTTTCGATAGAGGGCACTATGGAGATTTCATGTATAGAAACAGAGAAACATATTGTTGTGGCCGTATACAGACCCCCATACAGTGCTAACTTCACAGTTTTTGAATCAGTGATGGAAAATGTACTGAAGGTCATATCCAAAAGTAATAAATCCATTATAGTGTGTGGAGATTTTAACGTTGATTTATATGAAGTAGATTCAATTACAACTAGATTTCTAAGTTTGTTTACATCTTTTAACCTTGTTAATATATTTATGGAGCCAACTAGAATTACAGAAACAACTGCCTCATGTTTAGATAACATTTTTTGCAATTGTGATTTCCAAGATAACAGTATCCTTAACTGTTTTAAGTCTGATCACAGTGGGCAGTTGGTTAGTTTTCCAGTACTTAAAAATGTGCAAAAAATTAAATTTAGTACTCGACCCATCACTGATAATCGGATAGAGAAATATCGAAATAGTCTTATTAGTAACTTACCTTGTCCAAACTTTGATACAGACAATCCTGACGATTTTTACAGGGATTTCTTCACTATTATCCATAAAGAATTTGAAAATAATTTTCCTCAAAAGGTAGTTACCAACAGTCAATCATTCAAGTTCAGTGACTGGGCTACCGTAGGCATTCGCAAAAGTAGAAATACTCTTTATTCTTTATATGAGGAAAAAACGTATACACACGCTGATAGTTTCAAAAGCTACGTCAAAAATTATTCTAAAATATTTCGAAGAGTGTGTTATACAGCCAAACAGATGCATATTAGTAGTAAAATAAAGACCGCGGATAATAAAATAAAGGCAGTTTGGCAAGTAATAAATAGTGAAACAAAGGCTTCTAAACCGCGTGAATTAGAATACAATATAGAATCGGGCACTGGGTTAGTAAAACAAGATAAAGATGTAGCTGAAGTTTTTGATAAATTCTTCACGAACATCCCTGTAAAAACTACAGAATCTCTCAGGTCCTCTCCTGTTCAAGCTGATATATTATTAAAAAGTAATGTTACTGCTTGCACTGAATTATTTGATTTTAAACGCGTTGATCCGAGTAGTATTGTTAAAGTATTCAAACAGCTGAAACTAAAAACCTCGAAAGATTTATGGGGATTGTCTCTCAAATTGATGAGCTCTGTTATTGATATCTTAGCACCATATCTAGCTTACATTTTTAATATGAGTGTTGAAAATGGCACTTTTCCAAATTTAATGAAAATCAGTAAAGTTATACCTCTTTTTAAATCGGGCACAAAATCAGACCCCACGAATTATAGACCGGTTTCTATTCTACCAGTACTTAGTAAAATTTTCGAGAAAATTATTCTCGACCAACTGCTATGTCATTTTAATTTAAATAACTTACTCAACAGCCGGCAGTTTGGTTTTACTAAGGGTCGGTCTACAACAGACGCGAGTGTGACATTTGTTCGACACATTTTCGATGCTTGGGAGAAGTCGCAGAATGCCGTAGGAGTATTCTGTGACTTGTCTAAGGCGTTCGACTGCGTGGATCACGAGACCTTGCTTTTGAAATTGAGGCACTATGGACTAAATAATGGAGCTCTCAGTTTGTTAAATTCATATCTAGGTGGTAGGATACAAAAGGTACAAATCAATAGTACAACTTCTTCGGGCTCTCATGTTCAAATGGGAGTTCCTCAAGGATCCATTTTGGGTCCGTTTCTTTTTTTAGTGTACATAAATGATTTACCTTATGTAGTACAGAACCAAGCTGACATTGTGCTGTTCGCGGATGACACTTCTCTTATATTTAAAATCGACAGAAAGTTAGAGGAATTTGACGAAGCAAACAGCGCTGTGTCGCAGGTTCTAAGTTGGTTTACAGTAAATAACCTAGTTCTAAATGCTAAGAAAACGAAGTGTATTAAATTTGTTCTACCAAACGTAAAGAAAGTAAATAATAACATTAAAATTAACGACGAGAAACTAGATTTTGTTGAACACACAGTTTTCTTAGGAATTACTGTAGATTCAAAACTTCAATGGGGCCCACATATTGTATCATTAGCGGGCAAGCTAAGTTCAGCAGCATATGCCGTCAGAAGGATCCGACAACTCACAGATGTACCCACTGCTAGACTTGTCTACTTCAGCTACTTCCACAGCATAATGTCTTACGGTATTTTGCTGTGGGGTCGAGCCGCTGATGTAGAAACTATTTTCATCATTCAAAAAAGAGCAGTTCGCGCTATTTATAAGCTGCGTTGTCGGGACTCTTTGAGGGAGCTGTTTAAAGAAATAAATATACTGACGGTCGCAAGTCAATATATATATGAAAACATTATGTATGTACGTAAAAACTTATCTCTCCTTCCGAGAAACTGTGAAAGGCATACTTACAATACAAGAAATAAACATAAAATTGCTATTCAAAATTCTAGATTAAGTAAATTAAATTCATCTTTTTTGGGGTTATGTATACGTTTTTACAATAAAATACCAGATAATATTTTAAATTTGTCAGAAAATAAATTTAAAGCTCACGTGAAGCTTACTTTATGTAAAAAAGCTTATTATAAGATTAATGACTACCTAAATGATAAAAATGTCTGGTATTGAATGTGTTCCTCTAGTTATTAAATAACTTGTAATGTATATCCTCATTGGTTTTTAAAAGATGTGTTGCTGTTGCAGTTTCTTGTCATTTCTTCTCCTCAGCCATAACACCTTGCGAAATGACGTAAATTCAAAAATGTTACATTGACCTTCAACAAGTTTATCCATGATAATTACGTTGAATAAATGATTCTGATTCTAGTGGCACGTGGATTGTGTGGTCAAGTGAATCAAATTCATCCAATTAATCCTCATTTAATTCATAAAGTTGAACCCATCACTCCATAATCAGGTAGTATTAAGTAAACAGCCTCCGTGGTCTAGTGGTTAGAGCGGTTCGATTCCCGATGGGGACATTGTCGAAATCACTTTGTGAGACTGTCCTTTGTTTGGTAAGGACTTTTCAGGCATGAATCACCTGATTGTCCGAAAAAGTAAGATGATTCCGTGCTTCGGAGGGCACGTTAAGCCGTTGGTCCCGGCTGTTAGCCGTAAAAGCACCTCCACCAACCCGCAGTGGAGCAGCGTGGTGGAGTATGCTCCATACCCCCTGCGGTTGATTGAGGGGAGGCCTGTGCCCAGCAGTGGGACGTATATAGGCAGTTTATGTATGTTATGTATTAAGTAAAGCAAAGTGTTGTTAATTACGGTTAGTATAATTTTAATTACATTTATTATTACCCACGACGGAACGGAGCAGGTATATGCGTTTAGGGTGAGAGATGTTTGTGTGTGCGTTTGTGCAAAGTAATGTTACCACCTATCCTTTAATCTAATGATCCGATTTTGAGGCGGTTTTCAATAACGGGTTTGTGTTTGATGAGTTCATGTTCTTAGACAGGTGTCATGGCTGTAACTCAATAGGGGGCGCCACAATATTAGTGCAAAACAATGTTGCAATATAATCAAAACGAAATGTCCGATTACAATTCTGTTTTCGGCAATGTGTACGTGGTAGCTTATTGCATGTTCCCAAATAATAAAAATTACGTCTTTAACTCACTAGAGGGTGCTACAATATTAGTGAAAAATAGTATTGCAATAATATTAAAACGAATTGTCCAATTTCAATGCGGTTTTCAGCAATGGGTTCGTATTTGAATGGTGCATGGTCTAAGATAAGTCTTATGATATTAACTCACTAGGAGGCGCTGCTATATTAGTGTGAAACGTTTATATTGGAATATTATTAAAATTAAAACGTATTGTCTGATTTCAATGCGGATTTCAGGAATGAGTTCGTGGGTGATTGGTGCATGTTCTCAGATGAGTGTTATAGAGGTAACTTTAAACAGAAAGCAACTGTATAATATTTAATAAGGGACTTAATATTATGTGGTAGGATGAATCACACTTATTGTTTTGCGAGATCTTACCTACACATTATCTATACTTATAATAAATCTGTAGAGAGGTCAATTCTGTACATTAAATATATTTTCAAAATAACTATCAGGGGGTGATTAGTGATCGATACTGATGCCAAAAATGCAATCAGTAAAATTTTTGTCTGTCTGTCTGTCTGTATGTTCCTTATAGAAACAAAAACTACTGGACGGATTTTAATGAAACTTGGTACAAGTATTCTTCATACTCCTGGGCAGGTTATAGTATACTTTTCATCACGCTACAATCAATAGGAGCAGAGTAGTGAAGGGAAATTTTGGGAAAACGGGAGAAGTTATACCATTTTTTAAGCTTCCGTCGCGTGAGCAGCCTTAATGGTTAAAGTTACATAGTAATCATGTATGACGGAAATATCTAAATATATAAAAGGAGAAACTGACTGACTGACATATCAACGCACAGCCTAAACGGCTAAACGTAGGCACTTGAAATTTGGAAGAGACGTAGCTTAGGTACCGTAGAGGTGCACTAAGAAAGGAATTCCCGAAATTCCTACGGGAACGGGAAAATCCTTTTGTATGAAAAATCTAAACCACTCAAGTTAGACGTTTGAAATTTAACATGTAGGTACCTTAGGTACCGTAGAGGTGCACTAAGAAAGGAATTCCAGAAATTCCTACGGGAACGGGAAAATCCTTTTGTATGAAAAATCTAAACCACTCAAGTTAGACGTTTGAAATTTGACATGCAGGTACCTTAGTAAACTTAAAGCTTAGTTGCAACAGGATATTGCAAAATTCCCACGGGAATGGGAGTTAGCGGGAAAAAACATTTGTATGAAAAAATCTAAACCGCGTAAGATAGGAGTAGATGTTTTTAATCTAGCATGCATGCATACCTAAGTTTAGTTATGGCTGCGTTTTGAAAAATGGGAGTTAGCGGGGAAAAAATGTTGTATGAAAAAATCTATACTGCATAAGTTAGATGCTTGAAATTTGACATGCACTCCCACACACACAAAGATCTCTCTTTTATAACACGCTACGCGGACGAAGTCGCGGGCAAAAGCTAGTATAGATTATAATTCGTATATGCTCTCTAAAAAGTCTGAAATAAAATTAAGCAAAATTAAAAATTTTGAAAAAAACCCACGACGGTAAAAATCTCATCGAAAAAGAATAAAATAACTCAAAACCCCCGACTTAACCCAATTATTATGTAACGAAATATTATATTAGACTTAAAAATACTTTCTAAAAAAGAGTTGATATCTCGAGACATCGGTAATAGATATACTTAAGTACCTAACAATGAATATGGATGTTTACAGTTTTTTCCTAACGTGTCTGTTTCTCGAAGATATACTTAAATGTAGCGATAATAATTTTACCATAATAATTGGGTTAAGTCGGGGGTTTTGAGTTATTTTATTCTTTTTCGATGAGATTTTTACCGTCGTGGGTTTTTTTCAAAATTTTTAATTTTGCTTAATTTTTAGCATAGTAATTTATAATGTAGAATGAGAAACACGTAGCCAAGTAGCCCTTGTTTATTGACTTCAAGAGACAAACAACTTCTATTTTAGGTATTCGAAAAGTAGGTTGATCTGTCTGCCAATACAATTCCCTCTTCCGTCCAGAGCGATAAGTGTCATATTGAATTATCGACAAGCTTTACTTCTACCAATACGCTGCCGTTTCGCTGTCTTATGTCAAGTTTAAACAATGAATGTATAAATCTTCTCCTTCTGTCCTTTGGGTTGTCAGGTGAATTACCAACCTCATCAACCCTGGTATCGGGGTTATAATTGAGCCGCCAAAGGCCCCTGACAAGGCTCATGTAACGACTACTTACTTACATCAGTAAGTAGTAACCGGGACCAACGGCTTAACGTGCATAGCTTAACATATAAATAATAATATGAGATAGCATACTACGCTTGGTATTTTCTTTAATGACAGCTTGGCAACTCTAGTTATTAATTATCTTTGCTTTGACTCCTATTAGCAAAGGCTATTATGTGAAAAACAAATAACCCACGGCAAATGTCTAATTTATTGTACGAGCCAATTTTGAACTTTTAAAGTTAATAGTTACTTACAGCTTTAATACAATACACTATTTAAAAAAAAACATAAATATAAATAACATAATAATATAATATATACATATGCGTCCCACTGCTGGGCACGAGCCTCCCCTCGATAAATCTAACCTGTACTAAAAATGTAATAGCTATTGTACATAGTTAAGACAACAATAATAATAATTATCTTAATCGGAGGGGGTATGGAGCATACTCCACCACGCTACTCTACTACGGATACAATACAGTGTATTTAAGTGATAAGCAAATTAAGTTTTTAGAATGTTCAACATACCAATAACGTTAACGTTACAAATGCTAAAAATGTGTTATTGTCTGAAGGGAATACCTTTCTTATACCACTCGAAACAAAGTCGGAAATACACAGGTATTTTTGAAGCTTAGCAAACGAAAAAGACAACTAGGGCGAATAAGGAAAATAATTACTTACTTATTAAAAAAAAACAAGGATTTAAGTCTGAAGTAGGTACCTACTATTTACATTACACTTGCCGGGTCTGCATGACAACCGCGGCACGAATTATATTGAGCGCTTCGACTAATAAACGATACGAATGCTATCTACGTAGATGGACGTCCAACGGCTATTGGTCGACGGCCTCGATATAATTCGCGCCGCGCGCGGCCTGGTTGTCATGCAGACCCGGCAGGTCTGAAACGAAAGATTAAATCGTATTATCATTAAAGATTCATGAAATATTCCAGTAAAATCGGGTAATTACTTAGGTGAATAAAGCGAACTTACTGTTCGATAATTATGTTCTCAGACAGATTTAGTTAAGTTCCCGACAAAAAGCTAAATTAAATGTAAAGGTTAAGGAAGTTAAACAAGTGTTTACAATCAGTTTTCAAAGACTACTCTTTCACAAAATTTAAATCTTGATGGGAAAAGCCAGTCCATCAACAAGTATATAAACAACTTTTGATTCAAAATTAATTAAATTATAACAAGAAAATAAACTTACAAATGTTGGCATGATTTTTAGATTAAATAGCGCGAGAACATGTGTCATTTACTCTTATTTTTTTTAAAATAGAAACACTTCACGCACTTTATCTCCATCGTGTTTGGCAGAAGCTCACGATCTGGAGGTTCCGGGTTCGAATCCCGTTGGGACAAATCACAAAAACCACTTTGTGATCCCTAGTTTGGTTAAGACATTACATAATGAT
Source organism: Pectinophora gossypiella (assembly GCF_024362695.1). NCBI lineage: Eukaryota > Metazoa > Arthropoda > Insecta > Lepidoptera > Gelechiidae > Pectinophora > Pectinophora gossypiella. Next base: position 6,410,088 of record NC_065410.1, read on the forward strand.
CACCTGATTGTCCAAAAAAAGAGATGATTTGACCTACTCTTCTTCTTATCGTGTCAGTTATTAGGTGGAATACCAGCCTACTGATGTAAGTAAGTAGTCGTTACATGAGCGAAGTCAGGGGCCTTTGGCGGCTCAATAATAACCCTGACAGGGTTGATAAGGTTGGTAATCACGCTCACAACTCACACAATAGAAGAAGATTGTACCAACCACATCCTAGTATGATATGTCCGGAAGGTATATGAGATACTTGAATTAATAAGTAAACACGCAATAAATATATTATGCAAAGTGTAACGTAATGCCTAATATAGGCAATAATCTTGCGAATTTGTTTGTAGTGTCCGATACAGGAAAAAACATCGCAATAGAGGATTCGATTTTATCAGGCATGTTGTTTACCTCTCGTCTTGCATATAAGTAATTATTCAACTAGAAGAATCTCATTACGCTTTCCTGCTTCTTCCCCAAACGGTATACTATTAGAATAGCAATGACCAAAGTTCGCACGCAATAATGGCGTTGATTTGAATAATATAAAAAAGTTTGACGAAAATTGTAAGGAATTATGAATATTTACACTTAAACTTAACCTAGTTATATTTTCCCCGTAACTTGCTTTTCTTCTTCATAAAGGAAATTTAAAGGTTTTTAAAGAAAGGAAATGATATCTACAATGTGTATAAGTTCAAGCATTATTATAACAATAGGCATAAGCGGATAGACAGAACAAAAATAAATTTTAATATTTAAAATAAATTGCAACCGTATTTAATACCTTCCAATAAAATTAAACTGTAAAGAAATAGTTTTTATTAGTATATCAACATCCACTTCATTTAATTCGAGCTCAATAATAGAACGTAAGTACAAGTAATTACTTATTTAAAACAAAATGGTCGACCGGTGAAAAGCCGAAATTTAAAATTCGTCTTCGTAACGAATTTAGTCTAGAACGTTTTTTAAATTACATCTCTAGTAATTTTCATAAATCTAAATTAAATGTTGCCAGAAAACCTTGGAGAGCCATTAGAAACTGGTATTGACCGCCTTAATTGTCCGAGGTTGGTATCACTAATTCCACATTAGATTTGTTTTTATACAGTCTTTATTACTACTTGTGAGACGCGTGTTAGTATAGTTTAATGTCCACGTCATGAGGAAACTGTGTATTTTGTATGTTGATATATGATGTGACTCATTTTAGATTTCACTACATACTTAGGAGAATTAGTATAATACTTATACTATAGCCTATACACTACGAATAGAACGGCAACTCTCCGCTCCCCATCACCGGCTGAGCTAGGTTTACCTCATCCCGCCCGCCTGGGAGTCGCGGATGAATGCGGGCGCGTCCCCGTGGCTCCCACTCAGGCGGCAAGACGAACACCGTTGGGTTTTAGTGGATAGGCGGGATACTTGAGATCCTGGAGTCCTACATAACCCGTCGTCATCCCCATGGCGGCGGGTATGCGTAAACGCATTTCCCAACATTAAAAAAAAACCCAACCCAACTCAATCCTTAAACTTATTAATCGCACTGAAAAAGCTAAAACCACAAGGTTGCCTATAAAAAAGTTCATACGAGATGATATTTTACTGTCTAGCTGGATTTATATATGACACAAACGTTTTTAGTTTACGCGAACAAAAATCCAGACGAAGAGAAAACAAAAAAATGAGGAGAAAAGTTATTCAAAACTAAGTAATTAAAGATTGACAACATAGCATAATAAATTACTTAGTGTGTCTAGTCTAGCTAAATTTCTTTAAATACGTAAGTATGTTAATATGAGTAGCTTTCTTTTGTAACTTAGTTTTTTAATATATTTTATTAAAAACGACCTCCGTGGTCCAGTGGTTGAGCATTGGGCTCACGATCCGGAGGTCCTGGGTTCGATTCCCGGTGAAGACATATCACTTACAAGTAATTTTTACTTTCTGGTCTCTAGTTTGGTTAGGACATTACAGGCTGATCAGCTGATTGTCCGAAACTAAGATGACCCATGCTTTGGAAGGCACTTTTAGCCATTGATCCCGGTTACTATTTACTGATGTCAGTAAGTGGTCGTTATATGAGCCATATCAGGGGCCTTTGGCGGCTCAATAGTAACCCTGACACTAGGGTTGTAAAGGTTGGTACTCCACCTCACACGATAGACCTCCTCCTCCTACTTACATAGTAGCGTAGCGTCACGGGTTCGAATCCCCTTCCGGGTGAGAGCCTTCAGCCGGGTGAGAGCCTTCAGCGCTCCCCATTTGTCCGGCCAAGTAGTTAATGCCATCTGCGGCAAGTCTACAATAAGTCACGTCAAAAAAAAACCCGACTCGGGCTCTAAACCACTGAATTCGAGTTAATGAGTTAGAATTTATTTTTGGATCATAAATTATTTATATCACGTGGTTTCCAGGGTTTGTGCCCAGTTATTGGCAATAGCGAGGAGAACCGATGGCCGCGGAAATGTTCTCGAATGGCGACCACGTGTCGGACGACGCTCAGTGGGTAGGCCCTCTACAAGGTGGACCGACGATCTGGTGTAGGTCGCGGGAAGCCGCTTGATGCGGGCAGCGCAGGACCGATCGTCGTGGAGATGATGATTGGCAATAGGCTCACCCTCTATTACTTGGGAGCTAAACAAAACTGCCGAGGATCGAGTGTTTATTTATATATATGTAAACATAGGTTAATGTATTAATTGTTCGGGCCTTTGTAGCCTGAAATAAATGGCTAATAATAATTATTTACTTTATGCTAATGATTTTTTAGTAGTTAACACTTCATATTCACATTAAACTATAACGGCTTTATCTTATACCATAGAATAAGGAATAATACTACGTATAGAACGGCAACTCTCCGCTCCCCGCCAGCGTCTGAGCTAGGTTTACCTCACTCACCCGCCCTCGGATATAGTTTAGTCTTCAATCGTATGGCGTCAGACGTCACACACACAGATGCGCGTGTACGATAATGTCAATGTGTGGTGTCTGTGTAAAACGAGGATGTTTGTATGAAGTGTCCGGGGTGTGCTAATACTTAACGCTATTAAAGTTCCACGTATCATCACAGCGCTGACCATAAAGATTAAAGACCTTTGTTTTAATAGAGTTGAAAGTAAAGGTAGGTAGTCCTAGTTTTGCTTTATTGCCTTAGGTATCAACATTGTGGAGTTTCAATGCTGATAAGGCATCGATAACAATACGAAAGGAAAATGAATCATATAGGTTATTTGTAGCTATCGTAATTCGCGGAGAATAGGATTGCGAAAGCAGTATATAAAGCCAAGATTGGTGGTAGGGCTGGCTGACCTAGAAGGACATACATTGACCAAATTGAATATATCCTTAGAAAAGGTTCAGTACGATCTACTCTGAACCGGCGTGCGTGTATGAAACGATTGATGAATGTGAAGGAAGCAAGAGAAGTATCTCAGGGTCCAAGAAAATGGAATTACATAGTCTCTGCTTACCCCGGTGGAGTGAATTTATGTATGTATGTATATAATGTAATTCGCTCCGACAAAATATGTTATAATATTGTACCCGCCCAATTCTAATTATAGCTTTGTGAATGTGCGTTTTGATCGATTTCATAAAGGAGCAATGCCCTTTCAGCCCTACCTTGAATTTTAGGATAATTACAGACATTATCCGGAAAAAGGTCATATCGAAAATTAAATTATTTGTTTGATTGAATGTTTGTTTTAATGTAGTAAGTTGATTATAAAATCAATTACTTAGGTAACAGGCTATTATCTTCCTATAATACAATAATTCATTGTAATTGCTTACTCATACCGACTTGGTGGCAAAGAATAGAAGGTGAGGTCTTCTTAATGGTGTGGTGGGTTGGAGGTGGATGACCAACCTCATCAACCCTGATGTCAGGGTTATTATTGAGCCGCCAAAGGCCCCTGGCGTGACACAAGTCACGATTACGTACTTACATCAGTAAATAGTAAACGGGATCAATGGCTTAAAGTGCCTTCCGAAGCACCATCCCTCAAAATTTTCGTAAGGATGTCACTAACACCCTGTATATATACAACGTTTAACAAAAAAGCTTTGTATACATACATACATAAGCTCACGCCTATTTCCTACCGGGGTAAGCAGAGACTGTGGAATGCCATTTGCGTCATGACATACTTCTCTAGCTTCCTCCACATTCATCAATCGATTTATACACGTTAAAACTTTTTATAATACGCTTAATGACCAAAACGTAACAATAAATTATTCCCATCGGAGATTTATTTATCCAATCGTCGTGTTTTCCAGAATATAATATATATTATATTACTTTTACGTTATAATTATGTTCACCGAATAATATACAGTAGATTAATAAATATTACTCTTTTATTATACTGTACACGTCTATCAACCCTGTATTAATTGAATATTTAGGTAACTTACTCGGAATTACTATTTCATATAGAAATAACCCTTTGTATGACAGTCTGTACGTATTAAATAAATAAATCGTTATAACTTTGCGTCCATTAATTTAATAGATATTTTATAATGATAAGAGACCCCCACACTAGCGTATTTCAAGCGTCGTCGTCACGCCAGCGTCCGCCGAACGTCCACGCGACGTCGACGCCGCGGCGTCGCGCTGGCCGGCTGCCGAACGCCGACCGTGCGCGGCGTTGGCGTCGCGTAGCGGCGGCTCCTGTCGCGTACAATCAGTGTGAAAATGGATTCCGGTGAAGAAACAGTGCTGTTGATATTATTATTATTATTAATAGCCCTCAGTGTCCCACTGCAGGTCAAAGGCTTCTCTTCCCTTCTTCCACTCCTCCCTGTTCCCAGCTTGTTCGTGCCACCGTTTCGAAAAGCGGTCTAACTCGTCGCGCCATCTTTTGCGTGGCCTTCCCCGACGTCTGACAGCATTTGCAGGAATCCACTTTGTAGCTTTTTTGGCCCAGAGGTCATCGGGCATTCGGGCAACATGTCCACCCCAGTCCCATTTCAAGCAGGCAGCCGTTTTCGCTACGTCTGCTATTTTAGTTTTGGAACGCAGCGTGGTGTTTCGAATCCGATCGATCAATTTAACACCAAGGATGGTTGATATTACTGATCCAAAAATTACTATCACTAGTCACTAAACCATAATGATATTGAAAAGTGTGGAACTTATTCGTCACTACACATTCCTAAAGAAAATGTCAACACAGAAAATCCCCAATAATAGATCGCGCGACGATAAAAAATGAAATTTATAGTTAAGTGTTCCATCCAGTCCATTTACAGAGTAAATAGACGAAGCTTAATTTAATTAAATTTTAGCCATAACGATCGTTTGTGCTGCCTCATGGACTTTGAAATACTTTTGATGGGCGGTCTACACCGTAACATAAAGTTTTATGTTATAACCGGTATTAGGCGACAAGTTTAAGGCGGGCTGTCTTCGTTCAAACAGTACCCATTTTCTTTGAGACATATCGTAGAGCGTAACGCATATAAGTACGGTAAATTCGTCGACCGACACAGAGCGCTGATTCCGTAATGGTAGGGTTATACGTGCAAAAGCGTGTAATTTGCACAGATTGTCACTCAATGTACCCTGCTTTAGTATATCCCACACAAATTTTCCAAGTCACTGAGAGATGACACCTACGACTTGACATATTCAGCCTAAGATTTGGTGTAAATAAAATGAATAAACTAAGTAATAGTGATGATCTCTATTATTATTTTTTTGACGTGACTTATGGTATATTTGCCGCAACAGGGCTTTAACTACTTGGCCGGACAAATGAGGAGAATGATCTCTAGATACTTGAAGTAGGCAACGAAATAATATATTTGTGTGACTCACCACTTACGTGTGTAAAACGGACTTGTTTTCTTATGAAGAAAAATTAGTAGCGTCATCAAATCAAATCTTGGCTCTTTTGCGTTGTACGTAAAGACGAATTTCTACACTCTAAACATAGAATAAAGAATAATACTACACTTCGGTAACTGTCCGCTCCGCACCAATTCGCATCGAGCCTGATTTTGGTCTTTAAGACGCTAAGGAGTGAGAGGGGAGGGGGCGGACTTTGTCTCAGTCGCACTTAGGCTGCGTTTCCATTGACGCGGAGCTGTGCGGAGATGAGCGGAGATTTTCAAGAATCGACCAATCACCGTGAGGGAGAGAGTGACAGAGCGTCGACGTTTTTCACTCTCTCAAACGCAGTGATTAGTCAAATCCACACATCTCCGCTCTTCTCCATCCATCTCCGCGTCAGTGAAAACCCAGCCTTACTCGTTTGGCGACACACGGTATGAATTTGATTTTTGTATCTAATGTCTGGGGTGTATGTACCATTTAATGTACTTATAATTTTCAAGCGCTCACACATAGAGGATAGAAAACACTTCACCTTGCCTTTCCAAATATACTCACTCATAAGATCTTCGCACTTGCACCCCTTTTCCTTATTCGAAAATACATTCTGCATTATTAACCCTTCGACATTTCCTCGTCGCATTATAAGAAAATATAGAACTTTTTGTTAACGCGATAGCATTTACCATTTGACCCGTCTGAGTGGGAGTCTTATAGGCTCACCTAGGGCTTTTCATATTCAAATTCAGAAATATCTTTATTCAGTAGGTAACAAATTTGCACTTTGAATCGTCATTTTTTACTTAACTACTGCAGCTTGTGATAATCTGCATAGCCGAGGTAAACAAGCTGCAAGAAAAATCTCGGCACAGGGCGCTAGAGGTTTTTAAAAATCAAGAGAAAAACAAAATATGGTTATACAATTTAGTAATTTGGCTGCCTAATATCAGTTCCTAGACAGTCACATCTACTAAGAATTCACTAACCTTTTTTAACCTTTGTTGTTTGTTTACTGTCTTAATACTGTTCAAAGGTAAATTCTGAATGTCATTGGGAATCTTATTGTAGAAACATAGAAATTGTGAATAATCGCATTTCTGAATAGCATCGTACGCTAATTTCTATGTTTATCAATTATTAGACTTATCGTGTATAGATACTTATCAGAATTTGAATTCAGAACTATATATACTTTATTGTAATTTGTTGTACTATAAGTACTTATTTAGTTCTAAATAGAGTGGCAAAAATATGTCTAACTGATAGCATTATTTGAAGCTAAAATTTACGTACTAGCTAACTATTACTAGTCTGTGCTAGAATTACATTTTGCGGATTCTTTGCGTTCCGGAATCAATTGCATTTCAAGCTTTTTCTGGAGAAAATATCTCAGTGACAATTTATGGTCCTTTCCTCCCGGGACAAACGAACAACTGTTTTCACAGCGACTGGCCATGTTTTCTCTCGGAAAGGTAAAATTATAGAGGAAATCTGCGAGAGAAACCTCTCTGCCTCGCACCTTTCCTTTACAATTTCCTTGTGAATAAACACCATAAGGTGTCACTTTTTGCACAAATCTCTCTCTGCCAAGTCGCAAGAATTATAACCAAGAAAGAAAATTTCCTTTGTATTTTTTACTTTTTCAACGCCGTTATTCTAATTAGTTCCAGTACGGCGGACTAATTTAATTATGTACACCCAAACGTCTTAAAAATATTTTTTTAAGAGTCACCCGACCTATCAGCACGGATTTTGAACTTTAATAATGTGAACAATATTATTTTAAGAAAATGCGGGAACACAAACGCCGAATTTCCGTCTTGCAACTGTAGCTTGCAATCCAACTACCGGCACGTCCAAGCCTAGTTGGCACGCTATGGATACATTTGCAAGCAAAACTTGTAGTACGTCCAAAGCAAACGTGTAAGTAGTGCAATCTACTCACTAGCTAGGTATAGTCATATTTGATTGACATATCACGTACACATGCTCATGGTCTGCGTTGCCATGGGCATGTGTATGTACCGAGGTTTTTCTTGCAGCTTCTTTTCCCCGGCTATACAGGTTGTGAGAAGCTACAGTAGTTTTAGGCGGATGAGACGTTCGTTATGTAAAAATTGACGATTCAAATTGTAACTATGTTGCCTACTGAATAAAGATATTTTTGAATTTGAATTTGAATATGGTTACCTTAAGGAGGTACCTAGTATTATATACGATTTTATAAAATATAATGTGTTTAAAGGTTAGCGCACACTGTATTATATTATTGGCAACGATTAGTGCTAGTGGCGTCATCTCCCTAGTATTATCGCGTATTTCACAAGGTCCGCTTACCTAACCTGAAAATTTGACAGGTCCGGCTTTTTTTACAAAAGCGACCGCCTATCTGACCTCCAACTCGCGAAGGGAAAACCAGGCCAATACAGGTTAAGTCACATACCTCCGAAAATGCCTTTCCTCACAATGTTTTTCTTCATCGCTGAGCACGTGATAATGATTTATGATCCAAACATGAATTCGAAAACAAATTCGATAATCATTGGTTTAGGCCTGTGCTAGACTCGAACCTACGACCTCAAAGTGAGAGGCAAGAGTTCTACCAACTGGGCTACCACTGCTAGTGGAGTGAAATAATTCTTCTTCATCTATCGTGTGGATTGTGAGGTGGGTTACCACCGCATCAACCCTGGTGTCAGGGTTATTATGCCGCCATAGGCCCCGGACATGACTCACGACTACGTACATCAGTAAGTAATAACCGGGACCAACGGCTTAACGTGCCTTCCGATCATCTTACTTTTGGACAATCAGGTGATCAGCCTGTAATATCCTAACCAATGTAGGGATCACAAAGTGATTTTTGTGATATGTCCCCACCGGGATTCGAACCCGGGACCTCCGGATCGTGAGCCCAACGCTCAACCACTGGACCACGGAGGCCATCATAATAATCATAAACTGCCTATATACGTCCCACTGCTGGGCACAGGCCTCCTCTCAATCAACCGGAGAGTTATAGTGAAATAATAATAATATTAATTTCTACGCAAGTATGATCGATACAATAATGTACGTACGCCTATCTTCATAAAATACTCTTTACATACAACAAATACTTCTAGAGGATGTTTCTTAAAAATAGAAAGGGAAATAGATCCGGACTATCTAAATTTAATCCGTTACAAAACCTTTTACCTTTGCGACTTCGTGTTTTGTTTTTGTTATGTACTTGTAATCCGGATACCTTCATAAATATCTGAATCGCGTTTGTTTTGGCTTACCTCTGACTTGTCTATGATTGCATTTATAAGTAATTTTCGTGAAAAAAATAACTATTATATACGTATCTTTAGGTACCTATTTTACCTTTGATTGGTTTGCTCTTGGCCCCAGACTTGCCCAAAGGCATTGACGAGACCTAAGATGGAGCAAGCTCGCCCAGAAAGTGTCTGTTCACTCTGGCCTTGAAAGCATCCGATACCTATTAGTAATAGGCATAAGCTTTTGTTATTGATCATGTTAATAATCTTAGTAAGTATCATAATAAAGTTGATACCCACTTAAAGTTGGTGTTGGTGGTTGGTTGGTGTTAGTGGTTCTTATATATTTCATACCTAGATCACAAAAAAATGCCAATCTTATACAAAATGAGAAGACTGTTTTATAAATCAACATACTTAACAAAATATTTAACAAATGTTTGTCGCATGCACCCTGAGCGGTGGGCACGGATCGTCACGCATTGGGTGGGTGCCTCATGACGGGTACAGGCGTCGTGGTAGACCTCGAAAGAGATGACGTGACGACTTGGACGCTTGCTGGAGGGACTGGCCAGAGTACGCACAGGACCGCGAAAAATGGAAAGAGGAAGGGGAGGCCTTTAACAACAGGCGGTTTTGTCTTAGAATAATTTAGTTTTCGCTATGCTAATCATACTTTAACATACGTTCTATGAGATCTTCTTGCTAATGAAACTCATCTGCTAATAATATTCATTATTATACATAAAATATCTAAATAAATAATATCTATCTAAATATCTTCTGCGGGGCGGAAGGCAAGAGGGAAACCACTGCCCTATTTTTCCCTAAAAAAAAGTAGCATGGTGAAATGCTACATAAAATATCATAAACGGCCTATATACTGCCCCACTACTGGGCATAGGCCTCCCCTCAATCAACCGGAGGAGATATGGAGCATATGTCACTCTTGTGCACCTCGATTTCTAAAGCTCTGAGTAGCCTTCTCTTTCATCCGTAGTATGGCACAACGCGCCAGACATAAAGCTCACGTTTTATCGCATCGCGCCTGCCATACTACGGCAGATGAACTACAATATTTGGGTTACGATTTTGATTATCGCGCGACTACCTACAATGACAAGCAACCTTGGTAATGTTGGTGTACGGTCGCATAACAGCTAACTAAAGTAACTTAGATTATTTAATGTTATTTTTATTTTACACCTGCCCATAGAAACATGCAGCCGATTACGTAAGTAGATATTGTAACTATGAAACATGTTTATATTTACAAAAAGTAAGGTAACATCTGGGAAAATACAAACTTATGCCTTAGTAATTAACTTTATTACAACAACATAGGTAATTAGTCGTGGAAAATTCTATACATAAAAATGCAAGTAATAAGTGAGCGTTAATAACGGTCTCCGTGGTCCAGTTGGTGAGCTCACTACCTGGGGGTTCCGGGTTCGAATCCAGTTGGAGCCGTATCTTACTTTGTGATCCCTAGCTTGATCACCCGATTTTCCGATAGTAAGATCCGTGCTTCGAAAGCCACGTTAAGCCGACGACCTTGTTGTATCTAGTGGGATCTATTCTGAACGAGGCCGATCATACGTAACACGTGTTAGTAAAGCTCACCCGTCGATACCTCAGGAAATTAACAAATTAAACTTTAATTAGTTTGACGAAAAGGATTCAATTCATTAATTAATTTGGCGTAACGCTGCTAGAATTTCAGTGTAACATTTCAATTCTCATAATAATTATGTTGTTTTGTGTTACATGTATGACTGGTGTCTAATCAAACTTGTTAATTATAATCGAAACAAAGGTATAACATATTTTAAGCTAGAATATTCACTTGACTAGGGTAAGGTGGTGCAAGAGTGCGCAGGCGTTAAGAGTGCGCATATGGCTCTGTACAAAAACTGAAAGATATTTGCTGCTAATTTAAATCATGTTTTGAACACCTACTATGCCGGTTTACGCTCCCCAAAAATAATCGCGATTGAATGAAAACTGTGTCTCTCAGGTAAGCTCGAAGTTTTTTAATGCTTTTTATGTTAAATATCAACTATTTCAATGTGTGATTGTTTCAAAAAACAACCCACTACAAGTATTTGATTACAATTATTAAACAACCTAACCTGTCAACTTGCCGCTCGAAAGAAATAATTATAATCGCTGCGTAGAGATGGTGCTAGTAAAGTCATTACTGCGATTTGTGAAAAAATGTAAGAGTGCGCACTACGAGGGTGTGTAAGATGGCGCGCGCGTACTCTTACACATCGGTGGATATTTTAGTCGTTTCTATTTTTTATGCATTTTTTATTGACTTGCAGCATGGCCAGAAGAGAAAGAAAAACTGACCGACAAAATTGTCCACTTTCGTTATTAGAAAGAAGAAGCTCGTTAACGCGTCTGTGGAGGTGAAGTAAGAGATCGGTTGCTAAATCTCTTGGAATTGCGGTATCTACTTTAAGAAAGAGGTTGCTCAGAACTTCAATTGCAACCAAATCAGGAAGATATGATCTTACATTTCCGATAGAAGTAGAACAAAAAAACAAAAAAAAACCTCGATTACATTTTAAGACGCCTAAAAAGCCTAAGAATGCTACCAAAATAAAAAAGTGGAAATGTGGAGGGTGCGACGTAATATATAAAAAAACTATTGATGAAGACTGGATTGAGTGCTCCGGATGCAAAAACTGGTGGCATGAAAAATGTACAGCGAATACAGGCGTAGGAGCTTACATATGTGACTTTTGCGTGGACAAATATACTGCGCACTCTTATCCGTCTCATAGCGTACTCTTCAAATAATAGGCTATTAGTTACTGTATAATATTTAATAGAGTTGATTTTCCTAATTACTTTTGTTTTCTTTTTAGAACTAATTGAACTTTAAGGTGATGCGTTTCAGTCAGCTAGGTAACGCTGCGTCAGCAGATGGCGTTACTTCTGCAGTTTTCGTATTTTTTTCCATTTATTCGTTTAGTGTTGAGTTCTGACCCAGTGAAATGTTAGGTGGCGAAATCTTACATACATTATCTTTAAGTTAAGCTACAATTTTGAAGTATTTACTGCAGATATCATATTGAAACATTGCATCAAAAGTTGGTGTCATTTCAATTTGTGTACAAACACGAAGCTGTCACACACACATGCGAACTAGGTTAGCTATTAAAAGAGATGCATAATTTGAAGTCTACTTCTAACTTCTAAATGGCGCATTTGGTAAAGCAGTCGCCGCCATTCTTAAGTTTCACGGGTCAAACCCAAGTGCATGTGTTTTGGAAGATGCTGGGCTACAGGGGGAACACAAAGTAAAATATAAAATAGTCAGTCGACGAACTATGGCAATATGATGTGGTACGTTACCGATACTCCTTGTAGGGTAGGCAGGATACTCTCACTAGTCTTCAGGCACTGGTTAACTTACACACATACACACAGTGTCGTGGGCCGATCGGTAATGTGTCATAGAACATACAAGGTGGGGAGTAGGCAGAGCTTGTATTGCGGTTATTTATAAAATTAACGATTACGATGCACCCACTAAACAAATACTGATGTAAACAGCATGTTTTAATTGCTTTTTTAATTTTTGTATTTTTTTTTAACAATTGAATTTGGCGAACCCGTCTATTTGTTACGGAATTTTCAAAAAGTATCACTTTTACCAATAATATTATAATTATACAATAATTTACTTTGCACTAAAGTACCTTCGGTAATTTCCGTATTTTTTATTTTGTAAAATTCTAACAGGCATTAATCGCATCAGTGAACATGCGGCTAACTAAAAAACTACTGAACGGATTTTCATACGGTTTTCACCAATGAGTAGAGTGAATCATGGGCGTGCTTTAGGGTATATAATTTATACAAGTATTTTTTTTTTGTATAAAATGGTTCAAAAATGATGATGAATGTCAAACATAATTATCGTTACAAATATAGCCGACTTGGAGCTTTCGGCGAAAACACTGCCTGAGCCCATTGAGATATAAAAACAACGTATGGTTGAATTGTTCCTTTTTTGTAGGTCTACCGAAAAGTCCACAATATGTCATAATAATTATATTGTGTATAAAGAATTGTGTATATGTATTGTATGATTTTACAAATAACGATCACAGTACAGTAATAATAAGGTAGATTTTTCCTAAATTGCGTCGGTTCAAACTTTGTCGCATCGCGTTTGAAAGATGTAATAGCGCTTCAGGACGTCCCGCAAGCACGGCGCTGATGTCGCAGTATCCGCATATAATTATTATGACTTGTCATTTAGTTCCAATAAAATCCGCGGGACTTCATACGTATGTCAGTGACAGCTGGTGATAGCATGCGGGACACTTAGCAGATAATCGAATTCTATGTTGTTTTCGCGCCCAGTCCAGACGACTTGCAGCGCATTTCTGGACTTATATTTACGCGTGGTGTTTATTGTTAGGTTAGTTAGTTCAGGTTAGGACGTCTTTTTTTAACGAGGACGTTAAAAAAAGACGAGGCTGGGACGTATTGAAGTAGTATTTCCATATATACGCGGCCTGAAATGGGCTGTTTCGGGAACCTGAACTGGTTGCTGTCGAACTTATTATCACGTTTTCTTGATTAAAATTCATAAATAAGTCAAATAGAAAAAAGATTTTCGTTAGTTTTAGATCTGTCATGATGTCTGTGATGTTTGTTTATTATACATAAGAATTTCAAAATTTATCTTATTTTTTTCCCAAAGGGCAAGGCAAAGGGAACTATGCCCATACAGCCATGTCTTGTGTTTTTTTTTCTTGATGATGATTAATAAAATGATGAAACCTAAGCCCCCACCCTCGGAGCAGACTCCTACTCCGAACCCCAAACGAAGTAAGCGGCTTGTTGGCGCAAAGCGAAAATAGATAGGTACACTTTGTTTATTGAATATTCCGATTTAATAATACTATCGGGAATGTTTTCCGACTAACTTAATGTGATCATTAACCACAAAACACCACTTCGTATTGATTATTTAGATTATTCAATCTTTGTATTCAATGAAGAAAGCAACCTTCCCGTTCCCGTTCCCACCAAAAAGTCCGCGGCAAAGAGAATATAAATAAATCTGTATGTTGGATGGAAAAACAATTAATTATAAATGACTACTATAGCTATTTAGGCCGGCAAATGCAACAACTTTTTTTTTGATTTGGTTTTCCCCGAAGGGTAAGGCAAAGGGAACTATGCCCATACAGCCATTTCATTTTATGTATTGATTTTTTATTATAATATATGTCCTCTTTTAAAACACGGTACTTACCCATTATTTAAAAATGTTTAAATAATTATGCATTAAAACAAAAATATTTTTCCAATATTCCTTTTCTCAGATTGTAGTATTTTGAGTTTTTTATTTATATTTATTCTCTTCATACAAAATCTCTTTATAAATTGTCACTGACATTCTATTAAACTTGTCAAGTAGTCAAAGCCTTTAGAGAAAAAAAAAACTATCACGCACACAAACTAACATTGACACCTCTACACGCTCAGCAAATACACTGTAATCTGCACCACTACAAATGTAGAATTGATCAAAATTGAGGGTCTGAAATATGGTACTTCTCGTATTCGGACCCTAAATTTTTGTTAGTTTGCGAAAATAATACACCAAAATATTACTATTTATCGGTTTTATAACAATATTCCTCTATCCGTTTTCCTGTAGCACTGCATCAACTTTTGTATGGAAAACGAATCACCTTAAGTGCGCACTCCTGCACCACCTTACCCTAAACCGCTTAGTGCTTTACGTGTGTTGTAATTATGAATTAAATTACCAAACCAGTATACACGTGAATTCGACTTTATGAGTTTGATTTCATGTTTGTATCATAGTCAATTCATATCATGTGGCTTCGAGGATTTGTGCCCGGTTAATGGCCTATTGCTATTGCTCGCCCTTTATTACATGGAGCCTAAACATAGCTGGCTAGGAGTGGGTATATATGCTATACACCTCTGTCTAACCCTTTGAGTATACAGGCGTGATGCTATTTTGTTGTTGTATTCACCTGTACGGTATGCATGACAACCGCACCGCGCGCGTGTTATATCGAGTTTCGAACGGTCGACCAATAAACACACGCAACGGATACTATCTACGTATACGAATAGACGCTCTTGATATAAATCGCACCGCCCGCGACGCGTTTGCTGTGCCGCGGGGGCTGTTGAGGTTAAGGGTTACATTGGAAGTGTAACTATAACTGATGATTTGTATATCCCCCGATGGCGCGGCTGTTACACCTTAAGAACCTGATTTTTACCAACTTCAAAAAAAGAGGAGGTTCTCAATTCGACCGTATATATATATATATATATATATATATATATATATATATATATGTATTCTTTCTTGATAAATAAATATATAATATATATATATATATATATATATATATATATATATATATATATATATATATATATATATATATATATATATATATATATATATATATATTTATTTATCAAGAAAGAAAGAAATTACATTGTAATTGTACATGATATTGTAAGTATGGAGTGTCCGCGCTATGCCAATAGTACGGTAGTCTCGAAACACCGTTCAAAAATGGCCACTTCCAAATCATTTCCTGAATTCCGAGCACTTCTCAGACGCTGGTGGGGAGCGGAGAGTTGCCATTCTATACGTAGTATTATTCTATGACTCTCCTACAAATGTACGAGTACTAACATAAGACGATCAGAAGAATAATGTCTGAAGGCGGTCAGGGCCCTTGTTTTTCCGGCATGCCTGTTAGCAGAGCATCATGAATATAGATGAAGCGAAAGAAATAATGCAGCCATCGTTACTCTCACACAATTTGCTCATCAATCCTCACAAGCCTTTGAGAAGATACGTATTTGTAGATAAGAGTTTCCATGTTATTCTACGTTAGGTTAGGTTTATCTTCATCATCTCTACTGTTGTCGAATTATGGCGTTGACAGCGACTGCCAGAAAGAGGAAGAGGAGGCCTTTGCGCTGAAGTGGGATCTTGTAGGCTAGATTAGATTAGATTTTATTGATAATTGAAAGTAGGTGGAACCTGCCATCCGAAAAGATGCATATAATAAAAAAGATATGTTAGTAGCTTTGTATCACATATTTACTCCCGTAAGATTACTGCAGTTATAAAATAGATTGGAAAATTTCTAAAAATATTATGCAATGAAAATGAACCAAAAATGCAAGCGTAGCGTGATTAAAATGTTTTGAATTATACAAAAATTGTTTATTTATTTATTTATTTAATAAACACACGTAACAGGTTACAGACACAAATCTTATGAAATAATACACTTGAATTGAACACACACACACACACACACACACTACACTGCACTTGTTTGAAATGTTTTCTGATTTCAATAGCCTCCTTTACGAGTCTGGGGATGGAATGACGTTCTGTCGATAATATTTGTGGATTATTAAACCCGTTGGCTCCGGTCAAATAGTTAATGCTATCTGCGGCAAATCTACAATAAGTCACTACGGTTTCATTTGTCAAAAAAGATAATGTAACGTGGTTTCAAAGTGTAACATAATATTAGTACTCGTGACCGTACAAAGGAGACGAAATATGACGTGACGAGAAATGAGACGAAACCCCGATGCCACACGATGAGTAGAGTTTCAATTTTTGTCTGTGTGTCTGTCGGTCTGCATCATTGTAGCTCCAAAACGGATGGTCCGATTTGGTAATCTTTTTTTGTTTGATAGGTGGTATTGGCAAGAAGCCAACAAATAAATATTCCGGTAAGCGTAAGTAGCCAATCATTACTTAACGCTTTTTAAAAGAACACCCGTAGAACTGGGAGCTTTTTTAAATTTAAAATACAGGATATTATTCCGCGCCCGCCCCGCCTAATCCCCCGTTCCCGGTTCTGTGTGCAGCAAGCATTAGGATAGCAACCCTTGTAAAATACTTTGAGAGTATTCATTCAAAGAAATAAAATCACTTTGAAACCTTATACCTTTTAATATATTTTTTCATTGTTTTTGTTTCAGTGATAACGGCCTTATCATCCTGGGTATCAGGGTTACATCATTAAACATCATTAATTATTTACAACGAACCCCTAAATATTAATAAAATGCGAAATTACGTAGATTCAAAAATGTTAAATTGACCTTCAACAAGTTTATCTATGATAATTACTTACGTTGAATAAATGATTCTGATTGTATCCCATTTTTCACAGGGTCCGCTTACCTAACCTGAAAATCAGATTTTTTTTTCGATTTAAATTTTCTCTTTGTGAGTTTCTCTAAACTCAGGTAAGTGCTATAAAAATAACCTGATACATGTCATCATCATCAGCCCATTAACGTCCCCACTGCTGGGGCACGGGCCTTCCCTATGGATGGATAGGGACTGTCTGATACATGTAAGTAAAGCCAATTATCATTTTCTCTCTCTGCCAAACAGTGATGTGCCGTTCTCATAAGTACGAATTTTCCTGTTGTGAAAACTCTTTAATAATAGATAACAGTAACAGCTTGTTGTCTTTAAATTATTGTTATATACTTTGATCGTATCTGCCTAAAAGCAATAAAACTAAAACTTTTGGTCTTCTTCTATCGTGTGGGTTGTGAGGTGAATTACCAACCTCATCAACCTTGGTGTCAGGGTTATTATTGAGCCGCCAAAGGCCCCTGACATGGCTCATGTAACGACTACTAACTTACATCAGTAATTAGTGAGCGGGACCAACGGCTTATCGTGCCTTCCGAAGCACGGATCATCTTACTTTTTGGACAATCAGGTGCCTGTAATGTCCTAACCAAACTAGGGATCACAGTGTTTTTGTGATATGTCACCACCAGGATTCGAACCTGGGACCTCCGGATCGTGAGCCCAACGCTCAAGTACTAGACCACGGAGGTCGCCCTTTTGGTGTCGGGAACATTCCCAAAGTGGGAATATTTTCGGGAATGGCACAACTGTTCGAATCCTCACATGAAATAACATAACATAACAAATACTATATTGCCCAAACAGGAAAATACAAAATACAAAACAAAAGAGAAATAGAATGAGAAAAAAAAATAATAATGTGGCAACACTAGTTTTTAAATTTTTAATTCGACCACAAGGAATAACTTTTAGTATTTACTTACTCTCTCCGAAAAATGAAAATTATAATGAACTTAATGTCAATTCAGAAATACAGTCCTTTAACTTGTATGTGCAATTTTATGTAAATTCACTCCAGCTACGCACAAAAACACTGCTGCCGAAGTTGTCTATATGGAAAACTTCATTACTAAGTGATTTTAATCTATAATAATCTACCTTAATCTCAAATCTCGTGCTCCTATAATTAAATATGCTATCAAGTTGAATACGGGATTCAGAAAAGGTGCTACTCGCTCCAAGCTCGGAGATAAACAGGCTGTAGGAAGTAATATAATGTGGATTTACCTTTGTTCGCTCGTAATATCCATGTACAGTGAATGAATGAAAGTAGAATAACGAAAATGATTTTGAAGCAGATGAGCAGTCGGCATAGGAAGGCACGTTATGTTAAAGAACGGGAACAGGGAACTTAAAAAGGCCACATCAAATTCATCTAAAAAAGCAATATTGAATTTTGATATTTGTTGTTATATGCGCAAATGTCAAATACAATATTGCTCTTTTAGATGATTTGTTTTGAACAGCCTCCGTGGTCTAGTAGTTAGATCGTTAAACTCACGATCTGGTGGTTAGGGTTCGATTCTCAATGGGGACTGTGTGAGACTGTCCTTTATTTGGTAACGACTTTGCTGGCTTGAATCAGCTGAGTGTCCGAGAAAGTGAGATGATGGAATGGCACGTTAAGCC
The DNA here is from genome assembly GCF_024362695.1 of Pectinophora gossypiella. Lineage (NCBI taxonomy): Eukaryota > Metazoa > Arthropoda > Insecta > Lepidoptera > Gelechiidae > Pectinophora > Pectinophora gossypiella. The sequence goes on from NC_065410.1 coordinate 6,429,052, forward strand.
GTTGGTCCCGGCTATTAGCCGTTAAAGCACCTCCACTAACCCGCAGTGGAACAGCGTGGTAGAGGATGCTCCATACCTCTTTCCACCGGAAGTCAATCAACCGTGATTGAGGGGAGGCCTGTGCCCAGCAGTGGAAGATATATAGGCTGTTGTAATTGCCTTAGTGTGTGTGTAACCTAACCCTCCAGATCAAGTCGCAAAGAAAATTCCATGCGCCTCCCCCATAGCCTTATATAGGTATGTATGTATCACCCCACGCTTACAATGTACCCAAAACCTCGCTTAACTTTCAATAACTAAGCTGTATTTACTTCAAATGTGGAAATCATTTTTGTTTATTGCATTGCCGTTTCAAGTATCACTTCATCCGTACTGATGTGGAAAAAGACACGAGTCGTGAGATAAAACCCTTTAGGTTATAAATACATAAATGCACACTCACGTTTCCTTTGTGAATGTGAGATTATTATTAATATGTTGGTGAATAAGCCACAATCTGCCACATGTAACTTCGTAATCGTCAAACTTCATTCTCGTTATTTTTTTTATTTCTTTATTCAAAGAAACAATGATGCTGATTCCCGTAAACACCATCTAATTTTATTTCAAGTTATACCTGTCATTTTCATATCCGCTGAAAAAGTAAGTGACGCATAATCGACAGGCATTTAATGGAGCACACGTCAATTTTAGGCAGAAATTAAAAAAAGCCCTACCAAAATTTTATATAGCCCAATAACCCGACAGAATTAAGTTCACAGCAGAGGTCAAATGGTTTGCATAAGAGCGAGATGTTTTTTTTATTCGCCCAGGTTATTCATTCATTTTAAAATTAACAGTTGTCAATCATTCGTTCCCTTCGTTTTATAAGAAAATTACAGGTATAACTTAAAATAAAATTAAGATGTGTCCGCAGGAATCGGGGCCAATGTTATTATTTCCTAAACATCGTCATTTGTTTATTGTTTCTTTCTCAAACGCACGACATGACTTGCACCAATGATATATCGCGACAGCGCTCACCACTTTTCTATCACGTAGGTCTAACCCAACTCCCCGTGCGCGCGATGAACCACCTACCCACGCCTCATCCAACTAAAGTTACACGTTGCAAGTTGTTGTTCTTGTTGTACTTAGTTCATCGCGCGCACGGAGCTCCGCAACAGTATATTAAAAGATCGTCTTGTGCATTATAACCTGCAGAGCAACAAATCAAATACTTATCGCCTATCATGCAGGAAGTGCCTTCTTATCACAGGAATCCTAAAAACCTTAGTATAATCGGTTATTATGAAAAAATACGTTTATATGCAGTATCAGTATGCAGTAGTAAGGTTGCCTGGAAGAGATTGCTACTTAGCAATAAGGCCGCCTATTGTACTAATTCTATTTCTCTTTTGTTTTGTATTTTGTTTTTTCCTGTTTGTGCAATAAAGTATTTGTTATGTTATTTTATGCTATCTTACGAAAAGTAATGATAAAATAATTTGCAGGCTAATATAGCGGGGTTGAACCGGAGACAGCGATTCTCATACAAAATACACGTTAGGGCCTTTCCATCCTCCTTATTCTATTCCGTGTATGCACTCGCACTACTATTTACCTTTGCTTACTATAATAATAATAACATTTATTCAAGTAAGAAAACACTTTTACTTCACGCCACTTTTACAACTCCGATTCAATAGTGAATATTGTAAAAAATAAATAAAACGCATTATATTATTTATCAACTAACTAACATTGTCAAGAAAATGCCACACAAAACGCAACATAAATAACTTTTCATGACATTTTCAACATGACATGTTATGCGATGTCGTCATATCCTCGCTCGACAAACAAATGACTGATTTATTTTTAATATTTGTTTTTATTTTTATCTGTTGACAGCACATCCTGTTGTGGAAATACGACCATTTCATGAAATGTGCGAACACATCACGAAATTATCAATTCTAAGATCTGGCCACGACAAACACATAAATTAAATGTCGTTTTAATTAACAATTTTTGGGCCGGCTCTGATTTTGCATTTTATAATCATTTTTTTTTTTGTTATTTAACCGATTAATTTTATTCGGTACAGGTTTGACCGGATTACTGGCCACGACCCGAGTGGAAGGACGCTCGCCTTCGCTATACATGCCTAATACTGGTAGGTCCAAATAATTTACGACGCAAAAATACAATTCTAAAATACGTGTACTAATTTCAATTCTTATCTGCTCAGTTCCGCTCGTGTGCAAATCCTTGTCCAGCTCTTTGAAAGTCATAATTGAGAAATTTGATTAATTAATTTCAAATGGAAATGCAATTACGAAATAGATAGAATAGGGAAAAATCTCACTAAATTAGATTAGTTTAGACACAATAGACAAAGATGGACATTGGGCGTTGGCATAATGACTATACATAGATCGAAAGTATTCGCATGGACAGGAGGGGGACCCGGTGGTGTAATTGTAATTGTGACGCTCGTCCTGGCTTGACAAGAGCTACGGGTTCAAGTCCCATCCTAGTCAAAAAAAAATCGATTTCAATTTGTAGACAATACTAATTTGCGTAACATTCCCTATACTAGCTCTGATGGTGATATTTGGACACAGCGATCTTCGAGTCATCGAATACTTACAGGCCGATCAAAAATCTAGTGATCCGATGAGATGAGAGACCTCAGCACTATTACCTACCATGTCAATAAGCGTCACGTCAAATGCCTGAAGAAAGAAGAGTTGGAGATTTATCCCATCATCATATTATTATTTTCTTTTTACCTTTGAAGGATGATGCGAAGCGTTTTGTGCGAATATTTGGGATACCAAATATGGATGAAACCTGGGCGTACGTCTGGAAGTCCGAAGATAAAAGGGGGTGGTGGAATGCGCTCGTGTAGATCGCGGGCACACTATTATTATGAAAAACAATTGCCTAATGAATCTATCAATAATTTATTCCACAAAAACACAAAAATATGCAGACAAATGAAGAAGCACGATGAAGCAGTACGAGTAGGTAAGTATCCACTCTATCTATCACTAACTTTTAAATTGATTATTTTTTATACAATGCATCATTTCACATCCCTAAAAGCAATAAAATGTGCAAATAATAAATGCTACTAAAAGAAGCGAAGAATTTTAAAACCAGCTTGTCATCTTTCATAATGTTTACGTCTGAAATACAAATGCACAGTGTCATACATAGTAAAGAATGTTCAAGAACAAAAAATATTTTAAAACCCAAAAATAGTTCAGATATCAAATCATGTAGGTATGTACCTTCGTAAAGCTTATTTACATGATTATGAAATTAAAAATGTTACCGTTATCTTTTTTATTCTTTCTAAAACTGTCGTAAAGCGACAACAGCAAATTAAAATCAAATACCAATATATTTTTTACTTAAAATTATATTCGAAAATATTCGTTAAAACCTATAGGTACGTACTTTGAAAAAATATTCGAGCGGCTCCTGTAAACTTTTGAGCGCATCCACAAACTTGTTGTTCAACTGTTTTCATGCATCCTTTAATGTTTACACTAAACAGGGCACTAGAGTAGACACTTGCACACAAATGAGGGGATAACTAGATAAGTTTCACTTATAAAGTGGGGAAAATTGGAAAAACTGCGCACGATACTGACGTCACAATGATGAAACGTCGGGTTGGTACCGCGGTTAGGCCGCTACTGGTTAGTTGCTACGTTGCGCTCGACTCCACGCACACGACATATCATTCGTAAGGTCAATGCCAATTACTTGGTATACAACCAGCTTTACGATGCTTTCTTCCAGACAGTGACATGGGCTGGACATTGTTAATGCTGCGAGAATTATTTCTCCGAACACTATGAAAACGATGTACCTGTCAATTACGGAGAACATCGATAGTCGATACTGTTTTTGTTACACGAGTCCGGTGTCTTGAGGCTAAGCCTATATTCTTAATGGATACTTTTAATTGATGGTCTCTTAATTGTGTCTAAGATAAGATAAGACCAACTTGTAACTTACACGTGCCGTAAGGCGATTATGATGATCAGTTTAAATCCGCAATTCTACGATGTCAGGCGTTCTCCGAACAAGGATTACTACGGAATTTTTATACCTTATAGAAGTGCCCTGATAATTTTAATATTCTTCTTCTTCTATAGTGTGGGTTATAAGGTGGAGTACCAACCTCATCAAGCCTGGTGTCAGGTTTATTATTGAACCGCCGAAGGCCCCTGACATGACTCATTTGATGATTTTAATAATAGTATAAAATATCTTAATCAAAGACTTATTCAAAGTATGTCTAGTCGGTAAATTAAGTTAATAAATTTACAAGCCCTTTTAATTCAAACACTCGACTAATTTCAATTTCTTAGTCGCAAAATCATAAACTCAATGTACGCTTACTTTAAAAATTAATAGCAATTTGAATTGTACATTATTTAAATCGCATTTAGGTAAGTATATTAAAGAATTGTGTATATTTGTGGATTCTGACAAACATTCTTTACCAATCCCTCGACTAAGAAGCGGGAGAGAGTCAGCAAAAAATAACATAATCCTATTCACTTGTAGAACTTCTTGAAATTCAAATAAAGAATACTGAATATTGAACTTTCACGTAAGCATTTAATAGTACCTGTTATATTTGATAGCTCTTACTAAATTACCCGCCCTTTTTCGTTTTGGCATACTAGAAAATTACAGGAAACAGTTAAATTAAATTTAAGAAATTATGTTCGTCAGAATTGACGCACGTAATGTACTGGCTGTCCAGTGAAACGATGACATTCGACGAATAATGAAAGTAAATACCTATCTATTGTAAACTTCTATAAATATGCATTTATTTTCTGGGGCGCACAAGTACTGGTATCACATAAACTTGACGAAATCAATGATAATTAATTCGGTTTAATTAATGAAAATACAATTTTGTACCCACAGTCGTATTTAAATAGTATCTGGAGGTAAATAAACTCCAATAATAATTGGATTCAATTCTCGAGCGACAAGGTAAAAGCTGCATGGTATTATTGGTTGAGGTCGGCCTGAGTCGTCCATTTTAAGTGAACCCTACTACGATTTATAATCTTCCCGAATGTAGTTCGAGCAATAACTTACTCGTGGGACTTTTTCCTCCCATAGCTCTAATTCACTTGTTAGACCCTACATACCAAATAAATAAGAGATAGTGTTCGTTTCTACAACAAAGGTCCAAGACCTTCGAGATTTTTTTTTTGAAAACGGACAGAATTTGCCGATACTAAAGTTGTCAAATCTCTGAAGCTTCTGATTAATTGCTCTAAACGTGTTTACTCTTAGCGATAAGTGATAACTTAAGACTGCCTTAGTAGTTTGATGAACCTCTAACATTATTGTAAGTAGGTATACTGACGTACACGCGACACTGCCTCACAAGACTTCAAATCCCGTATAATGAAGGTGGCTGTACTTTGAACGAGTGTTTGTTTTCCCAAGTTTAAAAGGAAAGTTACGTGAAAGTACTTTACCATTCAAATGACAAAGTGATCAGAGCCTAGGGGTGGAAATTTTGCTGATTGTAATACCTATAAATACGAACGTTAGAAACGACCTCTGCCTAATATGGGGGAAATCAGTTCGTGAAATTGAAAAATTGGGGTCGTACACATGGAGGAAAACTCGCAGAATTTACGGGTTTACGTGCCTATAGGTACTTATGTTGAGTTAAGGGCAAATGGACAAAACCGTTCAATAAAGGGAAATCCGCGTGAATCCTAAAGTTACCAGCTGAAAAATCAGTAGATCGTACATAATGCCAATCATTTTGCTTCCATATATCTACGTAGTTATATTCTAGCGCTATATTTTTTATATTATATCCTGTGACTAGCCTTGTGAAGAAAAAATTCTAGATATCTAAAATACTTGTTTAATAGTAAAGCACAGTTCGTTGAACCTTGAACATTAAAATACCTCAAAGTGGGTTCGTGTGCTATTTTTGGTTCCGCAACAAGAACAAGATACGATAATAAAGGATAATAAAAGCCTCAAGTCAAAGGACGGCACGTGACACTCTTGCAAATAGACCGAATTGGGACTTGAAATCGCAATTACAGATTATGAACGAAGATATTACCCTCATTTGTCATAATACAGAAATATAAAAGGAAGTAAGTCTTCGCACGCGCTACTTTATCAAAGTTCATTTCCATGGGCATCAAAACTGATAGATCGACATGTGTAAGCATAGAGCAACACGGACCTCCGCTGACCGGTGTGTAACTAATTAATGTAATTTGTCAAATTGCCTCGACATTTTGTAATTTGTTCAAGTGTCATAACTATTCGTATTTCAATTGGCCTGTAGCAAGAATTTTCCTGAAATTATGGTAATGATCAACTTTACCTGACGGTGGCGCAAATAGATGCAAAGATCGTCCTCATTATTACTGTTATGGTTCTTCATGTTCATTTTATTATTATTTATATTAAATAACTAACAACAGACGGAATAAAGTCGTGACTCTGTGTCATGACTTTGTAATTTTTAATTTGACACTGGCAGTTATTTTTTTGCTTTTACTTTTGATTTCTTCTTTTTCGAACGGGAACGTTTTCCCGCCTTTTTTTAAAGGAGGTGGCGGGAATTTTGTTCGGTTGCGGTAATGTTGAAGAATTAACATTTGCTTAAGGAAATATAACATTATTAAAGAAAATTGCTGATTTTTTTGATTACGACAAGCAGCTCCCCACCTGAGAGCAGTGGTAGAGGTGATATCACATTGCTAAAATATCGCATTCGGCGGTAGGTATGTATTTTGACAGATTTTCTCTAACAATCACTACAAAATACATACAAAGTTGGCATAGACGACGAAGGTATAGACTACGAAAATCCACTAACCACGCTCCTGACACCCAGTTTTCAATTCTTCCACTTTGATCAAAATATTCATACTTGCTCGCCGTTTTAGAGTACTCTCGACCCTTGGCCTTTCTTTAAAATATGCTGCGGTATTTATAATGATTCCCTTTTTTCCCACTGCTCAATTGTGTGTGCTCAACTGCGAATAGTTAAGTGGGGGGATTCCCCAATGTTCAACCAAACTGTATAGTTGAGAATTTGGTCATTATCCCTTTTCCCTACTGCTCAATCGTAAACAGGAGACAACCAGGGAGAACCGGCGAGCTCATTTCCTTATACAACATGACGTCCAACGCCTATTTAGCATAATTCATTATTTAATTGAGATGGATTTCGTCCAATCAATTCATGTCTCAGAGAAAGCCTAGTAAACCCTTGATGGTTCTGATAACGTGGGCCCTTTAGGTCCCTTATGTTATCAGCAGCCCCAAAGCCCCACAAGGCGAGGTTTCTACCTCAAAATGATTATATTTTAGTAAGTACTTAAAATAAAATAATACTGCATAATACTACAGGTCACATTAGACCAACGTGACTGGCCATAACATACCACCCATATAATCAACTGTTTTAGAGAAAAATACTTTAAAATTGACATAGAATTATCAGTTAGTGATAATTTATAAAGCCTAAAGCTAAACTAAACTAAGCCTATACCTTTAAAAGACACGTTTCAACCATCAACGTGTTAATCAATTTAATTCATTACTTACGTCAAACATTGTATTTTATATACTTTGATTTTATATTAGTTATTTAAAAATCGGATAATGTTCGCATTTTATCGTAAAATAACTCGTTTCATAATGACTACACGTGTCGTTCTTGGCCACGTGGAAGGTCTTCGTACGGCCTCATCAGTTTCGGTCATCTTTCAAAGTAACACCTCCCGGGTCTGCATGACAACCGGCGCAAATGGCGCAAATTATATTGAGCGCTTCGACCAATAAACGATACGAATGCTATCTACGTAGATGGACGTCAAACGGCTATTGGTCGAACGCCTCGTCATAATTCCGTGCTTTACCGTACAGAGCCTATAGGGGGTTAAAAAGGCCACATCGAAGCAATTCATCTAAGAAAGCAATATTTCAATTTGACATTTGCGCATATAAAAGTAAGTGCGCAATGCAAACAAGCCAAAGCATTGCATCGAAGCAATTCATCTAAGAAAGCAATATTGCTATTTGACATTTGTTTGCATTGCGCACTTACTTTTATTATGCGCAAATGTCAAATTGCAATATTGGTTTTTTAGAGTAAGTACTTTATGTATTCAACAAAATTATCTTTTTACTTGATACGTGCTGGTTTCGATAATATTACATGAAGTAATTGCTAGATTTTTTGCTTTTATTTTAGGATTTCGTGCGTACAGTTGATACATTCATAGCCAGAGGTTTATTTGAGTCTCTCCGAATGTTTGCCCCCGCTTGTGATCCGCTCAATATAAAGCTTTTTAAATGTTTTAATTTTTTGTTGAGTGCTCAGCGCTTTCCATTTGTCTAAGTAAGTTGTTAATCTTAGGCAAATCTACTATAAGTCACTTTATAAAAGTTTTCTAATTTTTGTGTTTTAGCTGAAGGAGATAAACAATATTCTGTTTTAAGTACCTATCTAAGTCTATTGTTTAAGGTTTCTTTTAGGCGAATTTTTCCGTCTTTAATTTTCCTCAGCTATCTGAGAAAAATATAAGAAATTGGCCCTTAGCACACGTAGTCTCGTTGGACAATGCTCCATTCAAAAAAAGAAGTCATTGAAAGAAGAAGTTACTCTACTTCTTGTTTTTGTATCCGACAATCGAGATTTTCTCAACTCTCTTTATACATTATTTTCCTACTAATCCCAGTCCATTCCTCAAAAAGAATTTAATAAGCACTCGAATATTTAATAAGGTCGTCTTTGTTTTGAAACTGCGGGGAAATATTTTTTCATTATTCTTTAAATACGCAATTCAAATAATTTTTTTCGAGCCCAAACCGTCAGGGGCGTGATTCCACAACGTTGGTTTAATAAAAACCCTTTAAAATTAAAAAAAATACTTGTATATGTCCAGTGGACCACTGACGGCGCGTGTAATAGATACCGATCAACAAAGTTAAGCAATAATGATTGGATGGGTGATCGTCTGGTGGTTATCATTTCGGTCACCGCCGCGCTCTAAATGTGTTGCACAAATGTAAGATGGGTTTTTGAACGACTCGAAAATTTTGGCAATTGACTTCGCGCCGGACCTATGTGGTGGAGCACAAGCTTTAATTTTTTTTCTTAAATAATTTCCGAGGCTGTCAACATAAGTAATTCGCTTAACAGTGCGTTTAATTAATTTTATGTGTTCATGTTGTTTAGAGTGGGATAAGGGCAAGAGGATGATGTCTGTATTTAATTAATTATTTAATTTATTGCTTACAAGCGGCGTTTAGAAATGTAGTCGTGTGTGTAGGTTACATAATATTTTTTATTTATTCGACTATATCCCAATTGAGGTAGTCAGAGGTATGTTTATGTATGTGTATGTAAATATATGTGTGTATGCATGTATGTGTGTGTATATATATGTGTGTATATTTATAGAGGTATATATTTCTATTTACGGTATTTTTTAATTATGTTGGTATCATTATAATATTATGTTTATTGAACCATCCCGCGCTCCAATGCTTAAACTTCTTTCGTCCTAACGTTGCCTGGCAGAAATTGCTGTTTAGAAATAAGGCCGCCTATTGTGCTTATTTTTATTCGTATGTTTATGTCCTTTGTATATGTCGTTGTGCAATAAAGTATTATTGAATTGAATTGATAAACTAAGTAGGCACCTCAACGAACTTTATGTTAGACCAACTTGATTGGTGGTGAGCCATATCGCCGTGTGTAATGGTTGTGGCAACTGTGTAATTGAAGCTTTTTTATTATTTATTTATTTTTGAAATGTTAATAGTAATATACAATTTATGAATGCCTTGCAAAACTGTTTAAACGGTTTGTCTGCAAGAAAGAGTAATAACATGTATATCTAATAGTAATTTGTACCTATATCACAATAAGTGTATCACATAAATTAACCAAATAAACAATAAGTACCATGAATTAGCGAGTCTAAAAGTTATTGTTAAAGTATTTTTTTAAATTTACTTTTATTTGATTCGAGATGGATGTACTCAGCAAACTATTCTTTAGTTATTCCATATTGCACACAGACAAACAAAAAACACTCAATATTTCACATTTATAATGTTCTTACGAATACAATCACTATGTACATATATACTACAATCAAAACTCATTGACATTATTTCATGTCATTCATAAATAACATGGAAAGCTGTGAACATAGCGCTCGGTAAATACGACCGTTGGGAAAAGAACCCTGCCAAGTTCCCCCACTTCTCCCGTTCCTTTGTGAACACATATCACCCACGGCGTGAACGGAAGAGCATTTTCAAGACACCTCATTAAGTTTCGGATTTAATGGCCCGAAGCCTTGTAACACCCTTTTTATTTATAAAAAAACATACATACGTACATATGTATATATATGGATATATATACAGGGTGTTAGTGGCATCGTAACGAAAACTTTGAGGGATGATTCAGACCATGATTCTGAGTTGATATCAAGTGGAATTTCGTGTCGCAAAATTCATGAAAATTTTAGTATTTTTTTAGATTTTTTTAGTCCCAAGTTGTGTTTTAAGGTGCATAGAAAGCAAATTTAAAATAAATAAATAAAAAAGAGTAATTATTAAAAATTATCAATGTAATAACCACAATAAATAAACAACTCATATATATATATATATATATATAACGTTATATACGTTACATATATAACGTAAATGTGCCTGACGTGTGTTATGTGTAACGTGATATATCGTGTCCGATAACGGCGACCTTAGTCATGTCTGTAATGCGCTCTTATGAGGCTGGCGAAACAGTAGAGCTGTCTATCACTGTTGTACGTGTAGGTAGCTGTAAGAGGGCTTGGGACGAATCTTCCGTATATGACGCTTCTCATCTGGATGATTAATAGCCTATCTTCTCATCTAGTAGCCCTGGGGCTACTAGTCGAGCTTCTTCGAAGGTTTTACAACTATATATTTAAAATTATAAAAAATCTTTAAATATAATTAATAAATTGTGTATTGTTTACTTTATGAAACATAATTTCGTTACGCTTAAACATTCCATGGTGAGCAGGAACAAAAATGTACACCAAATAATCCAAAACAATATTTACTTTTTTATTTTAGAATCTGGTTGTTTGTTTGTTTATATTATCATCTCCCTATCGCTATCCCGTTTTCACAGGTTTCGTTTATCTAACCTGACATGACAGGTCCGGTTTTTTACAGACGCGACTACCAGTCTGACCTTCCAACCCGCGAAGGGAAACGAAAACTAGCCCGATACAGGTTAGGTCACCTGCCGCGCATTTCTTGGGATTATGGGTTTCCTCACAATGTTTCCCTTCACCGCTGAGCAAGTGATAATCATTTAAGATCGAAACATTAATTCGAAAACAATTTCGAAAATCTTTGGTTTAGGCCTGAGCAGAGATTCCAAACTGCGACCTCACTAAGAGAGTCAGACGTTTATACAGGGTGTTAGTGATATCGTAACGAAAATTTTGAGAGATGATTCAGACCATGATTCTGGGTGGAATTTTCAGTCGCAAAAGTATGGAATTGAAAATAATTTTAAAAAACTCAAAAATTTTCATGAATTTTCCGACAGTATTCGTTACAATATCACTAACACCCATACTTGTATGGCTACTTGTACGTACTTGTACGGAGTGTTAGTGACATCGTTACGAATACTGAGGGGTATAGAATTGAAATTAATCAAAAAAGAAATCACGAACTTTGCGACGGAAAATTTCACTTGATGAGCAAATAACACGTTCAGCTTATCTTCCCGAGCAATGTGTAAATAAGTGCATTATTAATTATATTATTTATTCTCTGTTTGTACAGAATGCGGCGAAATCAGAATCCGACCTTTTGCGAATTCGACCAAGTGCTAATAAAGGGTTCTGACCCCTAGTTGTTAGTAATATTATATTCAAGGTAGGCGGACTATTAGGTCAAGAAACGGGGCTGCCCAGGAAACCTACATCTACTAAATGGTTAAATCTTATCGTAAATGAGAAACTCTATTTTTCTTATTATAGGTTACCAGCGTTGTAAAAGTCGCTTGACTACCCAGTGAGGTCGTCATTTCCGTCGTCAAGCGACTTTTACAACGTGGGGGAAAATAACATTATTAAATAAAATAATACTAAAACTAGCCCACGTCAAGGTAAAAGCCAAAGTTCAATGAGTTCGTGAAAAAATATTAGATTTGGAAGGTAAAAGTGAAATAAACATTTAAAAAATACCACGTTGTACAGACGGCGATACCGTTCACCATAGAGACTCAGTTCATAATGCGATACCTGTACTTCTGGCTACTCCAATAGAGAACCGTCGTCGTGACTTTTTATTTTTTTTTTCAAACTAAGCAATGCTATTATATTTTTAGCTACACTACATACTTACTCAAAGTATTTTCACACTTATAAAACACTTACAAAAATAACTTAATAAGCTAACACAATAAAAAGTATCTTATAACCTGGGGTCCTTTAAATCACGGGTGAATAGGCATTTTCTGGGTAAGCTCGTTCCAACGTCGATCTCTTCTTCTTGTGGAAGAACGAAGTCAAGAGCAAACCCATCTTAATTAAAAAAAAAAGTCACCCAAAGTGCTGGCAGCGTTTCTCCTAAGCGCAGACCTAGCCAGGTCAATGAGGGACTTTCCAGGTACGTTACTCAAAATTAATATAGATGGCGCTGTACAGATTTTTCTTCGTCTAACCTTCTAATTTCATGGATAACAGACATGCATCATTCATCTTTGTTTTTGGATATAAATGATGACCCTTTATATTACACCCAAGCACAATTACGTCTTCCACCTATTTTTATTCCGATGAAAATAAAGAGAAGCAATATAGATAGCAACATAATGTGATCCAAATATCAGCTAACATTTATTTTTATATCATCATCATCATCCGGCCAAGTAGTTAATGCCATCTGCGGCAAATCTACAATAAGTCACGTCAAAAAAAAAATAAAAAAAAAAAATCATCATCATGTGGGAGTTCATCGCCATCTATATTATTTTTTTTCAGGAACGTGGCCTGAATAGTCCCTCATTGACACGAGCTTGTCTATTACTTGGTATCATCATCATCATCATCAGCCCATTATCGTCCCCACTGCTGGGGCACGGGCCTTCCCTATGGATGGATAGGGAGATCGGGCCTTAAACCATCACGCGGGCCCAGTGCGGATTGATGGTTATTAACGACTGCTAATGCAGCCGGGACCAACGGCTTAACGTGCCTTCCGAAACACGGAGGAGCTCGAGATGAAAACTTTTTTTTTTGTGGTCACCCATCCTGTGACTGGCCTTTGCGAAAGTTGCTTAACTTCAACAATCGCAGACGGAGCGCGTTTACCGCTGCGCCACCGAGCTCCTCGATTACTTGGTAAGCAACAATTATTTTTATATATGCTTCTGCCGTTACATTGTATTCTGGAATAATTATGTACCCGAGTAGTGAGAAAATGGGTAGTTATCACGTTTAAACTGAACAACGCCATCTATATTGTTTTTGGTGAATGTAGCATGGAAAGTACCTCATCAAAAAGGTGTGTTGTGAGTTTTATTAGTTATTTTATTACGTAAACCAATGTAGACCCTTGAATAGAATGGAAATATGTTTATTTCCCTAGTTCTTATGGTACATTATATCCAACAGCTCGGTGGTGTGTTCGACCTGTGGGTGTGTCAGCTACTTACAGTCTACTTATGTGTGTCTGAAAGATCTATTTAAGGTCGTGTAGTGTTTGCTGTGGTGTGTACTTGTTAGTGTATAGATACAGAATTAATTTACTTATATAAATTTATAATGTTAATAAAATATATAACACAGTCAAATTAAAAACCTACACTAAAATAAATCAAAATACGCAACTATAGACTATGTTATATATTTTATTAACACTGTAACTATAATAAATAGATAGACAAGTAATAATTTATAATGTTGTTTCATTTTACCCATAGACCCTTGATAAAGCTCATAGTACGCTAGGTACTGAAGGTTTTTCTTCTCGTATGTGTATTTCTAGGTCCAATAATGTGGTCGTCTCGACAAGCGAACTCTTTAATATCACGAACACACCCGAACGTATTGTACATTAAAGACCCCTTTCTAATTTTCTCATCTACTCTAATTACAATATATGGAACTCAATTTGTAATTACGCTGGTGAAAATAGAGCGTGTGCCCGTGAATCACTTATATGTTATATTGGTAGTCCCAGTATACCCTTAGTCGTACCTAATTAAATAATACAGGCTGTAACGAAACGGAGGTATCAACCCGAACTGTGCCAACTCTGTCACTATCTACAAATCACATGCGAGAGTATTGGCCGTCTAAGTTCATATTTTAATTAGTTATGAGCAATTGAATTACAAGTCTTCATGTAATAAATTCAGATTTGCACAACACTAGCGTAGCAATCAGCTGTTCACGAACAGCTACCACCTCTTTTATTTCTGCTTGCCCTAGTAAAAGGATAAACGTGCTTAGTGATGGCCATAATAATACATATTTTTTAATTGTTTTGTTTCCTCCTCGTAAGGCCAAGATTTCCAGACACAATACTTAAACAAACAATGGGCTTTGGTCCCGGTTACTGCTTACTGATGTAAGTAAGTAATCGTTACATGAACCATGTCAGGGGCCTTTGGCGGCTCAATAATAACCCTCACACTAGGATTGATTAGGTTGGTTATCTACCTCACAACCCACACGATAGAATAAGAAGATGTGAACATACGTACATCTAGACACACGGCAGTGTAACAGCCAAGTTTGCGAAGCAAACGATATATATCTCACGCTTTCGACCCTCTTTCATTATTTAAGAGCCGCGCTCTTGTCGGTGGAGTAATTGCCATAACCATCTTCATTACTCCATGAATAGGGCGTGTAGAACGATGTTTGCCAATCGCCTTCCGTTCCGCAGTACACCGACCAATTTCTCAATCGGTGATGTTCTAAGTAGAGCCCTACCAGAATCCATTACTGATAATGAGGCTTTTCTTGCAGCTTCTTTTCCCCGGCTATACAGGTTGTGAGAAGCTGCAGTAGTTTTAGGCGGATGAGACGTTCGTTATGTAAAGAAAATACGATTCAAAGTGTAACTATGTTACCTTCTGATCAAAGATATTTTGGGATTTGAATTTTGAATATGAAGTTACCATTCTAACGTAGTATTATTCTTTATTCTATGATGATAGGGCGCACTTTTAGACACTTGGACCCTTCCTGTCCTGAAAAACTTGCTCTCTGTAGGTATCGCCTTCACCTTACAATGTAACTTAAGTACAATTTATAATTAATACTTATAATGTTGTTGCAGAAGTCAACCAAACAAGACGACAGAGGTTTTAATGATGTTTTCTATTATATTAACAAATAACAGAACAGAAATACCTTAAGAATTTATGACTTATTATGAGAAGATACTTAGTTGTACGTAAAGTTCATCCATCATTTCGTCGACTTCTCAAACATTTTTGGGATGTTAATCTGCATGATAAATTTGGCTTATACTTGTTAATTAGAATCAAAATATGGCTGTCTAATCAGTCCAAAGAACGACTATTAAAAAATAAACTAAATACGTTTTAAAAAAACTGTTTCTCTAATCATTACAGAACACTAACTTGTTCTTTGCGAGTCGATGGCGATCGATACTAAATTTTTGCTGACCAATAATTGGCCACGCTTACGGCATTGTCAGTGGCTTCGTAAAGGTCTTTAATAGTGCAGGTGTTAGGGCACTTAGGACAGCACAAAAGGTGAGCCATAGTTAGTGGTCAAGAACACTAACTGAAAAGAAAGAATCTATTGTACTTCTACCGTAAAATTACAACTTAATATGGTGGAAGAAGCACCGCAATGAATGTTTATTATACTTAAAACAGTGACTTCTCTATTATAAAGCTTTTACCTGTTTTATTCCCTCGAGTCGGAATAAAACAGTTCATGAAATGGGTCTACGCATGGGGTACAAAGTAGCTCTATAAATAGCATTAGTTTATCCCCGTCTGACACCCATGAGGTCATATTGGACATAAACGGGCTATTTTACTGACCTGACCACTACTATCTCGTTACAATTTTAGGTTGGTACCAACATAGAACTACGTAGGTGAAATAGGTAACTCAATTTGCTTCGTCTACGAAAATCTATCAAAAGTGATTCAGGATACTTAATAGTAATTTTACACTCAGTAAAGTTACCTTTGCAGGTAGTATTGTAAATTTAAGTTTCCAAGCATAATCGACACACAACACATAAGTAACAAGACTCAGGACTGTATCCCAATTGGGGTAGTCAAAGGTACATCCATCGCAAGAGGAACTAATCGACACCTCACCGAGCTTTCTGTTAGACCAACGTGATAGCTGGTAAGCCGTATCATGTGTCTACACTCAGCGGGATCCTCTGTCTGGGAGACATAAGAGTGATGCAGAGAATTAGATCTGGATTTGTTCTACTGAATTATGCTGAAAACAGAATTTGTTCCGTTAAAAAAACGGAAATACAAAGTTTTCTAACCGACCTCCAGCCAGCGGGATATTTACCAAAGTGAAGTCTTATGAAGTATAAATTGGTATTAACTTTTAGATCCGTATTTATTCTGTTCAACAAAACAAAAAAAAATACTTCTGACAACCGGAGGGGGTATCGAGCATACTCCACCACGCTGCTCCACTGCGGGTTGGTGGAGGTGTTTATACGGCTAATAGCCGGGACCAACGGCTTAACGTGCCCTCCGAAGCACGGAATCATCTTACTTTTTCAGCCAATCAGGTGAATCAAGCCTGAAAAGTCCTTACTAAACATAGGACAGTCAAAAAGTGATTTCAACAATGTCCCAATCGGGAATCGAACCGGGACGTGAGGATCATGAGCCTAACTGTCTAACCACTCGACCACGGAGGCTGTGCACATAATATCAATTATTATTAAAGACTGATTCTTGCAAGTCGGGTACCCCGGGGTTCCAATCGCCGCCCCCCCCCCCCCCCCCCATTGAGAAGCAAGCTGATATACACAGGACCATAGCGACTATTAAAATTAGTGACATAATTGAATAGGTAAGTACAAAATGAAAACACAATGCGCACAAAGCCTATATCGCGAGCTTTGCGGGCGGGGTACGGGATTTTGCGCCGCAGTGAGCCATATTCTGAATGCATACAAACTCAAACATGTGGCTCAGATCATTCTCGACGACCCGATTACTCTAGCCATAGAGGCAGCCAATCAGCTCGCGACACTAAACACTTCAGGGCCCCGATACCGACCCCGCCGGCGCGGCGTGGTCGACGATTTCCCTCATTCAGCGCTTATCGCTATCGACCCACTAGGGTCGATTAATTCTTTCAAATATTTTTTCTCTCAGACGACGCCCTGAGCCCTCCCTCCTCCACCTCAGGCCTGTTGTCTTAAACGTTGTACCGGGTGAGAGCCTTCAGCGCTCCCCATTTGTCCGGCCAAGTAGTTAATGCCATCTGCGGCAAATCCTCAATAAGTCACGTCAAGAAAAAAAAAAGGCTCAGATCACTTTCCATAACATCTCTGTTGCATGGCCTTTACAGTATAATAATATACGTAATTATATATTTTTTTTTCCTACTCCTAATGCTAATGTAGGTAGGTATTATAGATATTCAGTCACGTACCTACAGTCTTAAATTAAATTCTCCCCGAAATAAACCAATTATAAACAGTATTATCTGCTACTCCTACTTACCAGCATTATCCCGTTTTTCACAGGGTCCGTTTACCTAACCTGAAGACTTGATAGGTCCGATTTTTTACAGAAGCGACTGCCTGTCTGACCTTCCAACCCGCGAAAGGAAAACCAGCCCGATAAATATTAGGTCACATACCTCCGGAAATGCATTTCTCGGGAATGTGGGTTCCTCACATGTTTTTCTTTCCCCACTGAGCACGGGATAATCATTTATGATCCAAACATGAATTTGAAAACAAATTCGACAATCATTGGTTTAGGCCTGCGCTGTTTTCGAACCTGCGACCTCAAAGTGAGAGGCAAGCGTTCTACTAACTGGGCTACCACGGTTTCTACCTAAAAAAAACCTAAAATATGTAAACAAAATCACCGATCGGAGGGATCGATGGAGCGTGGAATTTTCTAAAACATTCTGGAATAACGCAGATGGTAGGAAGGCGACAAAATTAATATCACGTTTCTAAACAAGTACCGGAAAATTCCTCATTGGCACAAATAAGTCAATATTACAGGGTGTAACGACAAAAACCGGAACATATTACGAGACGTTACGCTGCTTTTGAAAATATTACATAAATTATACGATGTTCTTTGACGACAATGGTACACAGAATCATACAATAAAATTCTGGAGTATTAAAAGCGAAAGAAACCAACCAAGTGCATGTTGAACTCGTGTCTGTAAGGTTCCGTACCAAAATAATATTTGATTTCTAAATAATATTCTTTCTTTTCTATACTTATAATATATAAAAAAGCAAAACACCTAAACTTACTTCCACCCATAGAGTACATTCTAATTGAATCCTTAATTCGCCACTGAGAACACGATGTTGACCTGATCAACGGACAGACAGACAACAAAGTGATCGTATTATGAGTTATGTTTTATCGTTTCGCGGTACGGAAAACTACAATACAATAAACCTCAACAAAATCCTTCCTTCTAAAGGCGCTTTTATAAACTTATAGGTAGTTAAACATAGGTAGCTATTAAATAAAACCAACGGTGTACGTACAATATGAAAACTATTTTCAATTTTATCGTCATAAATCGTCATCCCCCTAAATGTAGCAGGATAGAACGTGTTTACGTTTCCACTCACTGTAGCGAGCGAAACATATTTGTAAGGCCACGTTTTATCGAGATCGCTAACTTTAGCGGCTTCTACATTTAAGCGCGCCTTTGAAATCGGGTCACGCAATAAAACACGTCATTCCTATTGACAGCACACGTAAACGGACAGCTATCTTAGAAAATACTGTTTAGTATTACCCTACAATGTTACAAAATAAATCAACCGGCGGGGGTATGGAGCATACTCCACCACGCTGCTCCAATGCGGGTTGGTGGAGGTGTTTTTACGGCTAATAGCCGGGACCAACGGCTTAACGTGCCCTCCGAAGCACGGAATCATCTTACTTTTTCGGACAATCAGTTGATTCAAGCCTGAAAAGTCCTTACCAAACAAAGGACAGGACACAAAGTGATTTCGACTATGTCCCTATCGGGAATCGAACCCGGACCTCCAGATCGTGAGCCTAACGCTCTAACCACTAAACCACGGAGGATGTGACCCCTTTCGGTTGATTGAGGGGAGGCCTGTGCCCAGCAGTGGGACGTATATAGGCTGTTTATGTATGCATGTGTTACAAAATATATGGAATACATTTTGTAACACATGCACATGGAATTGAACGATAATTATACCACATAGTGTCGTTGTTGCTTGGTACTGGTGGGCTCGTACAGATGCTTTATAAGTAACCTACCAAAAAGTCTTGTACAAAATGAGATGCGACGCATGCCTAAAAAGTCTTCCAGTAACTGAACTTATTCGCTGTACTCAATGCAATAAGCTTTTTCATCGCAACTGTGTAAATATAACAGCGGAATACTTCAAGCACCATCAAGCTGAGTTGAAAAGGTCTTGGGCTTGCTCCCTATGTACAAACGTCACTAGACGGAGGGGCAATAATAGTGAAACGCCGGTCCGTAGCCAACTAGTCAGTGCACAGCAAGAAGTGACTAACATGTCATGTGACGATATCGTAATGTCGCGTAGTCGTGAATCAACCTGTGACCTGGACAAAGCCATTGACTCCTCACCAAGCAAGAATAGCCGCTCCCCGTCTCCCTCACTGAAGATTCATGACTCCACTGCCCTACTTAGTCGGATCTCATCACTCCTGGATGTTAAATTGGATGAACTAAGAGCATCTATACTGCTGGACATAGAACAGAAACTTAATTCGAAAGTCGAGGCTCTACAATCAGACTTCTCAAAAACCACGGATTTCATCTGTGCTGAACAAAAGGATCTGCAGAAACAAATACAGGTTAGTGAAGCTAAAATCCGGGAACTTCACGAAAAAAATCAACAGCTACAGGTAGAACTATCTATCATGAAAAAGTCCGTGTCTATTTTGGACAGAGCGTCCAGAAATCATAACATAGAGATTCAATGTGTACCAGAAAAGAAAACTGAGAACCTTATCACGATTCTCAAGAACCTCTGCGATGTGATCAATGCGCCTATTGGTGAGACGGATATTCGTGGGATTCGTCGAGTAGCCAAGTTGGATCCAACGTCCAAGCGACCCCGTAATATTATTGTGACCTTCCCATCCGAGCGTCATCGCGACGTGGTTATATCTGCAGTCAGGAGATTTAATAAGGACAACAAGGGCAACATTCTCAACTCATCGCACTTGGGGATTTCTGGCGATAAAATGAATATATACGTAGTCGAACACCTATCGGCGGAATGCAAGGAGCTACATGCAACTGCTCGGAAGTACGCCAAGGCTCATGAATACACCTACGTCTGGGTTAAGTTCGGTCGAGTTTATCTGCGCAAAGATGAAGGTTCTTGTGTAATCTTAGTGAAGAACTTGGATACTCTTAAAAATTTAGCCTAAACACTGTTCATTAATTTTCTTTCATGTGTGTATTATGTAGCTATAATTTGGAACCTTTTCTCTATAAGTTATGGATATTTTCTATCAAAATGTAAATAGAATAAGATCAAAGACTACTGAAATTTATCTTAATACTTTAAATATCAATCACGATATCATATGTTTAACTGAAACAAATTTGAACTCAAGTGTGCTCGATAGAGAAATATTAGATAGTAGGTACATTGTGTTTCGAAGGGATAGGGCAAGTTCTAGTAGTGAGAAGACCGAGGGTGGTGGTGTTCTTGTCGCAATTAAGGATTGTTTTAATGTTGTTAGACAGTCAACTTGGGAAAGCGAGGCTGAGGACATTTGGATCTCTGTGTATCCCGTATCTACTGGCTCACTTTGTGTTAATCTACACCTATGTGTGTGCTATCTTCCCCCGGATCTAAACAAAAATAAGCTTACGGCATTCTATAACAATACCCAAAAAACCATCCTAGATATACCCAACGATGATGTTATTTTATTAATAGGTGACTTTAATACTCCAGAAATATCATGGTCTCAAATTCCTTCTTCTGTTAAAATGACACCTTTTGGCCCGTACAACTCTAATACTTCCAATCTTCTGGATACTATATCTCTATGTGACCTCGTTCAGTTTAATAATATTCTTAATGATAATAGTCGTATTTTGGACCTAGTTCTCTCTACATCTGACTTGATAAAAGTTGACAAGGAACTACCTTTGGTTCATCCAGACCGACATCATCCGCCTCTCAGAATTGAGTTATCAATCTCTTGTTTTCAGCCAACTATTAAACCTAATCGTGTTAAAGTGTTAAACTTTAATAAATGCGATTATGAAGGACTGAGGGCTGAAATCAGTGATGTGGATTGGTTCGCTAAACTGGGTGAGCATACGGAAGTAGACAGGGCAGTTGACGACTTCTATGATGTCATTTATAACATTGTACGTAAATATGCGCCCTACAAAAGAGACGTTTCAGATACATACCCAATCTGGTACTCACTAGCCCTTATAAAATGCTTAAATGAAAAAAATAAGTATCATAAGCGTTACAAAAAATTCAAGAACCCGCGAGACTACGACACATTTTCTATGTTAAGAGGAAGGTGTAAAGAGATGACTACATCATGTTACAACTTGTTTGTAGCAAGTATTGAAGACTCTCTAGTTAAGCATGATACCAAAGCGTTTTGGCGTTTTGTTAAGAGTAAGAGACGCGGTTCGGGTATACCTCAGGTTATGAGATTAGGTGACAAACTTGCCTCTGGTCCTAAGGAAATATGTGAACTTTTGTCAATGTATTTCGCTTCTGTATTCGAGGATGACGTAGCTCCTGCTGGTGGTCCAGTTAATCCTGAATATTCTGTTATAGACACGAATTCCTTGGCTAACATCACGCTTTCTGAGAAGGACCTGCTGAGCAAAATGAAAGTCTTGGATAACAATAAAGGTGCAGGTCCAGACGGACTTCCCCCAAAATTCATTAAGGAGTGCGCTAATGAACTCTGTAGTCCCTTGACACTATTATTTAATATGTCTTTGAAGTCTGGAGATTTCCCAGCTGCGTGGAAGTCAGCATATATTGTTCCGATCCATAAGGGAGATGATAAGACAAACTGTGAAAATTATAGGCCGATTAGCTTGCTATCTTGTATAGCTAAGCTTTTTGAGTCTGTGGTATATGACTACTTGTATCATCAAATCATTTCAGTCATATCTTTTAACCAACATGGTTTCCTTAGAAATAGGTCAACTATTAGTAACTTATTAGTATATAAAAATTATTTATGTCAAGTTTTGGCTGGAAGGGGGCAGGTGGACTCGGTATATACAGACTTCAAAAAGGCTTTTGATAAAGTCAATCATGTGTTGCTTTGTCAAAAAATGCACAACTACGGAATTCATGGGTGCTTGCTCAGATGGATTCAGTCGTACTTGGCAAACAGGACCCAGCTCGTGGCACTTAAAGGTTACCTGTCTGGCCCGGTTATTGTCAAATCAGGGGTTCCCCAAGGTTCCCACCTTGGTCCTCTTCTCTTTGTAGCTTTTATAAATGATCTCTCTGAAAGTCTAAAATGCCCCTGTCTGTTCTACGCCGATGACCTTAAAATATACAAATCCGTTACGAACCAAAATGACGCAAATGCAATTCAGGATGACCTCAATGCTGTTTCTGACTGGTGTAAACGCAATAAAATGTTCTTAAATATCAATAAATGTTTTGTAATAACTTTTAGCAATAAGCGTCAGCACAGCGTTTTGGACTATAAAATTGAAGGGCAGTCAATTCAAAGACGAACTGTGGCTAGAGATCTGGGAATCCTTTTTGATTCAAAACTGAGCTTTCGGGAACACTATGATCATATCACCAATAAAGCATTTAGTACGCTGGGTTTCATCACTAGAATATCGCGCAGTTTCAAAAACCAGCAAAGTTTTCTTGCACTGTATTATAGCCTTGTGAGAAGCATGCTGGAGTACGGGTCTATTATCTGGTCTCCCTTCTATAACGTTCACATTGACGCCATTGAACGCATTCAAAATAAGTGCCTGAAAATCTTGTCGTACAGGTGTGGCCTGGGCAGATGTCTGTCTTCGTACAATGAAAGACTATGTCACTTTAAGATTACACCTTTGTATATTAGGCGACACCTTCAAGACCTTATATATTTACATAAAATTATTCACAGTATGCTCGATTCCCCAACTATTCTATCCCTTTTAGATTTCAGTATTCAAAGTAAGCATAACCTCAGATATCCCAAAACATTTTTACTCCATGTCTACAAAAACAACACCTCATATTTCAATCCCATTGTCCGAATGTGTCGGCTTTACAATGAGTTGTCCAAGTTCCACCCTAAATTGGATGTGTTCAACAGATATGTTGGACCCTACAAACGTACCTGTCTAGAAGTCCTCAGCCAGCAATACCATGTGCCTAACAAAAGTAGTTAACCATGCTTGCCCTCCGAGACGGAATGTTTCTTTTCACTTTTTTTTCCTTGTTTTATTTTGTTGTTATTTTGTAATTAACCACTTTTTAGCATTTAACTGCAACTAACCTCACGTTACAAAATTTCCTAACCATGCCGTGTATACACGTTTTGGGTTTCAATCTAGTTATTACCCACATCTGTTACCTTTTATTTTCGCATGTCATGATTGTTACCTGTTGTGTGTACCTTTTAAATAAATAAATAAATAAACTTTTTTGACAAATTAAAAAAAAAAAAAAAAATAGCCTGAATTGTCCGCTTTACTTCGATTATGACAAGTTTGAAAACGGCGCGGAGAATTTAGTTGCTAAGAGAATATTAAATTACCTAAACCTAAATATAATAAACTTATTTTTAATATTCATAGCATCATGACTGTACCTGCGACGAGATAGGTAGGTATAGTATATTATATACACCGTATATAAAGTTGTGTAGGGATATTGTTTAACTGGTTTAAAAAGGATGATGACTAAAAATATAAAGAAGGTGGTCTAAACGAACAATACCGATATTGCAATTTGAAAGGTCTAAATGTTTATACAAAAACGCTTTATTGCACATATAAACACAACACTAAAACAATTACAAATGTGACAAAAGAAGTACAATCGGCGGGTTTTTTGTTTATTTTTTTTCTACCACCATAAATGGCTTATATTTCGTATTACTGTTACTCTAGATAACCCTTCACTGTCTTTTCGACGGAATAAATAATATCAATTCGGACGGAGATAAATCAATTTTATTTAAGCCTGATATCTTTGAACATAGTACCGTACATCACATAGTACAAGAACGAGGTAGTTTACATTACATAAAATGAATTAAAATTAATAAGTAATATTAAGTAACGATATGGGCGATAGGCTGATCCCTTATCACCATAAGGTTCATCTTATCCAGCTTACATCGTATCAACCAACAGTGGCTGCAAGTTGTCTTTTTACTTGTGGCTCTGCCCACCCCATTAGGCATTAAGGATGTAAATTTATGTATGTATGTAAGTAATAGTAATGATTATTTGGAAAAATCAAAACTAATATAAAATTAAAATAAAATTTCTGAACAAAAACTACCTATCACTAAGTTATTCTGTCCGACGTGTTTTGAGTACCGTGAATGAATTATTTTGAAAATAAAATCATGTTTGTCTATTTACTTTTATGGTTCAGTACTATAGATGGAAAAAGCACGGAACCCCTCTAGGTACACTTTTGTTCGTCTATATTCGGTCTGGTTGTCCGTCTGTCAAGACTATTTCTCAGCGACGGGAAATAAGTTGAAGCCTAACCTAACCTAACCTAGCCTAACCTATTTAATACTAATAAACTCTTTCTCGCTTTCTTTAAGTAAAAAAGCTTATTAAAAGATTAATGACTACTTTAATAATAAAAATGACTGGTATTGAATGTGTTCCTCTAGTTATTAAATAACTAAAAATGTAATGTTTACCCTCATTGATTTAAAAGATGTGTTGCTGTTGCAGTTTCTTGTGATTTCTTCTCCTCAGCCATAACACCTTGCGAAATGACATAAATTTAAAAATGTTACATTGACCTCCAATAATTTTATCCATGATAATTACGTTGAATAAATTCAATATTCTAAAGTCAATGTAATCAAAATATACTTACGACTCCGCCTATATTTCTATTCTGATACTTGCAAACTGACTGAGCTGAATATACTTATTGTGTGGTGATGCAGATGCGGAACCCTTCGTGACTCGGTACGCGACTCTGCCTTGTCCTTTGCCGGTTTTTATCATAACCGTTTTATTTAAGTTATTTTTATTTATTATTAGAGTAATTCGTTCGAATCAAGGTCTTTGCGTTGCATTAATTAGTTTGTGTACGAAACTCTACATAATGTGGACTTTAGTCGGGTCATCTGACTTTAATTTTAAATTTAAATTGTTGTTTGGCAAAAAATTGTTGGACAAAGACAGGTTTTGTACTTAGCAAAGTCACAGACGCCTTTTTGAATATAATAATTAATGATAACGACATTCTATACTTACGTTTGAATAGGGTTACCTAGGTACTGGGCTGGGTTGCCACGCTCACTTGATGATGATTTATGGTTCAGGGGTGGAGCGATGGGCTCACGAACCAGAGGTGTCGGGTTCGAATTCCGGTGGGGAATTGAATTGATGTGGCCTTTTTAACCCCCTGATGGGATAAATGGGTAGTTCTTATCCTCATTGTGCTTTGAACTGAACAAACAAATGACAGACGCCATGTAGAGCCCTACATGGCGAGTGGTAGCGAGTGGCTACTCGCTGTAGCAGAATCGACGTTCAGCGACTCGCTTTCGAAGCCATAATTCGTATGCCAGCGTACAGAAATCCGGGCGCAGGGCGGGACAAAGTTTCATACTTGTTTCATACTTGTTTCATACAAACTCTCGCTTCCCCACCCCGCCTCGAACGTATCCCCGTAGAGGCAGGCAGAGGTGTATAGTGTAAAAAATCAGCGAAACGTTTCGAGAAAAGACAGGTAGTGCCTGCCCTTGCGCTTCGCTTTGCTCGTCTTGGCGGGGGCACTGTCGTACCCCAGACACACCCATTTCTCGCCAGCTATGTTTGTCCCATGTAATAGGCAGCGAAACATAGGTATTTTTAATAAAATCGTCTTGTTTAAGTTTACTTCTATTTCCAATAATATTATACGTAAGTAAGTATAATTTGTATAATATTTCGCTTGAGAACAGGCTAGGTATGAGTAAATATACTTACGCTCGATTAAACCCAGTGTAAAGTTGTTTGAGGATCTACTTCATCAAACTATAGGTACTCGAATATATTTACAATATTCAGTGGATTGATGGAAAACGGCACCGAAGTGACAATATCAATGGAATGAAGTGCCGTACACTAGTACCTCGATCACTTCCTTGCCACCTTCCATGGAAATGAGCAGTATGTAAACATTACAAAAACAAACAACAAAATTACAAACGGTTCCAAAGAGAACCGCGAAGCGTGATCGTCACATAATCGTAGTTTTTTTTTTTTATTTATGGCAATGGGACGCTTGGGAGTACAACTTTGTACTCTGAAGCTTCTTTTTTGACAAATGGGGACAAATGGGAAGCGCTGAGCGTTCGTACTCAGTACAAAAATATAAGACAACAGGCCGTCTGAGAGAAGTGTATTTGAAAGAAACAATCCAGGCTAGTGGCACACTCCGGACACTACAAAAAACCTCGTTTTACACAGACACTACACAATGACGTTATCGTACACGCGCACCTGTGTGTGTGACGCCAGACGCCATATGATTGAAGACTGAAGTATGACTGAGAGGAGATGAAGTAAACCTACCTCAGCCGCTGGTGGGGAGCGGAGAGTTATCGTTCTATACGTAGTGTTATATACATAGTATTATTCCTTATTCTGTGCTAGTGGGCCGATAGCACTATAGCTTCTATCCTGGACTGGAAGCGAATACAAACAGGACGCGATCAGCTGCTTATCTTCCTGAGTAAAGAGGAATCGATTTTTTTTTAACATGGTGGACTATTTATAAGCTGTGCAATGACTACTTGTTACCAAACAGTTTTGTCCAGGTATAGTCACGGATAAAAAGAATCATTTCGAATCCATCCTACCTGATGTGTTAAGGTCACGGGCGCGCTGCGATCAGGATCGTGTAGTCATTAGTCAGGATAGCAAGAGGCGTAACCATGGTAACCACGATCTCGAGATAATAGCGTCGATTTTCCCGATCTCGATGTGACCTTGAGGCATCGGTTTAGGTCAGGTAGTGTAATTACCGCTTACGTTAGTTTGAGAAAAACAAAAATATAAGTACTATGTCCTTTCTAAGAACTTTGCAATGTCATCTCGATGACGGCTATAGACTATTTTTAACCAAGTGTTTAAATATAATTATAGTAGGTACATTGGTGCCGATTCCTGTAGACGCAAAGACAAAAACAAAAAGGAAAGGGACGGATAATCGTCAGAATTTATGGAATACGTAAATATTAGGCAGGAATTTTAAAAACCGTCCCAATTTTTTATGTAGGCCAAAAACCCGACAGAATTAAGTTGACAGCACATGTGAAACGGGTTGCATACCAGCAAGATGCCTATTTTATTCGCCCGGATTATTAATTTATGTTAAATTTAACAGTCTCTGTGGGCCAGTGGTTGAGCGTTGGGTTCGCGATCCGGAGGTCCCGGGTTCGAATCCCGGTGGGGACACATCACAAAAATTAATTTGTGATCCCTAGTTTGGTTAGGACATTACAGGCTGATCACCTCATTGTCCGAAAGTAAGATGATCCGTGGGTCGGAAGGCACGCACACGACAGAAAAATAATTTAACAGTTGTCAATCATCCGTCCCTTTCATGTCAATCATCGGGGCCATTGACACCATTGCTCTTATTACTGAAAGTAAACAACCCATACAATTACCTATTAAAAATGTGAACATAAATGTGTGTTTGTCTGTTACATTTTCACAACTCATGAAAGACGGATTTAACCTACCTACTTTCTAGGGACTTACTTGATATACCTTCCCTCATTCAGCGCTTATCCCTATCGATCCCATCTTTCTCTCTTTATTTAAGAGCTGCGCTCTTGTCGGCGGAGTAAACCATTGCTCTCTTCTTCCCGCCAAATCCTTCACCTCCTGATACGACACGACCTGCACCTTCTCTTTTATTTGTTTCATAAATCGAATGTGTATGAAATCGGAGTTCAATCCCCAGTAGCGGACTTGCACCAATGAGTTATTACTTCTATCTTAAGTGCAGTTTTCACTAACACTGTTGGCTCGACCATATACGGCGGTACGGCTCACCACCTATCACGTTGGTCTAACAGAAAGCTCGGCGAGGCGTGGGTACTTACTACGTAGTTCATCTTGCGGTGGATGTTACCTCTGATTACCCCAATTGGGATGTAAGCTTATGTTATGATATGAAATCGAGAGTGAAAAGCTAATATTAAGCTTTATACAATTCGGTACCGGGAGCGTTGCGTACTTATTTTTTAATATTCGTGATTCACAAAGAAATTCGTAGCGTCGGTTCTGTATGTGGAGGTGTGCGTCAAGCTAGCGGCCTCAAAAAAAAATGGGCACGAAAAAATAATTTGACCATACCAAAAAATAGTACTCTTATTGAAAAAAATAGTACCTGTTGTAAAAAAATTAGTACCATCACGGTTCTGGATTTATAGCCATGTTTTATTGCACTTGCTAGCTTGACGGTGAGCGAAATTTGGCGAGAGTTAACGACAAGGTCTTTCGCTTTGATTTAAACGCCAAAAAATAGTACCGAAATAGTACTCACCCCCTGCAAAATACCGAAATGAGTACTTCAACGGTTCCAAAGTTATAAAGGCAGTTCTTTGATCCCGCTGGCTTGACGTTTTGAAAATACCTATTATCTGGGGAACGCTTGCATACTTCAGTTTGTAACTAATGTCAATAAACTCGTATGGAATAGTACTCCCTACCATCATAATTTTGATCCGATTCTCTTTGTAGAAATATGTTAAAAAATCATCATAACCTATGCCATACATTTGTTGTTGATACAGTCACGTAGACAATTAGCTTGACGCACACATGTGGAGAGCTTTAGTATGTAACTATGAAACCTCCAAGCCAATTAAAAGTTCAAGAACTGCCCCCATTTGCTAACTTCGAATCTTTGTGGGGTCCAATATCGCTGACCTTACGTCATGTTGTCGAAGGTGAAATTATTTTGAATTTCTAACATCATATATGTATACTTACAAACACACACACACACACACACACTTATAAACAGCCTATATACGTCCCATTGCTGGGCACAGGCCTCCCCTCAATCAACCGGAAGGGGTATGGAGCATATCCACCACGCTGCTCCAATGCGGGTGGCTGGATGTATACTTACTTTCACTTATACTTTAATACTTATATACGTTTCTATTCGTATATTAAACAATGGTATATGTGTGAACACAAATATAGTGATATTTCGTTTTAAAGTTTAGTAAAACGAAAAAGAAGGAAGCTGTTGGAGAATTAGTCAAATTAGCTTTTGTAGTCACCCAACTGTTAGCATGCTATGTTGTATACATAGTATACTCAGAGTAGTGTGTCAACCACTAGTAATGGAGAGGCATTTATGTTTTTACATACTGTGTAGAGTAGAAATTAAGGTCTTAGCACAAAACCGAAGTCGCGAGTAAATACTAGTATTATAATAAACATTTATTTATACTCATGTACTTTTTCTGAGAAGGTTTAATAATTATTTTGATCTGTTTGATGCGCTCACAACACTTTCGGGTGAATAACTTTAGATTATATATCATGTACGACCTTGATGTTATTGGAAAATAATCCTTAATGAGGTGGATAAAGCTAAAATCGGAAGAGTTGTTGCAAATACTTTTGAGAAGAAGCTCTAAAACGGATATTACCTATGACTAGTGTGGTGACAGACATAAGATCTCACAAAATATATCAACTTAAATCAATTTTTCTTCTACTCGATAAAGGGCGTCTTGGTTTATAGGTAAGCCTTGAGATAGCCACGACTTCACTGCTAAGGGAAAACCCGAACTACGATAGAGATGCAACCTTTAAAAATAAATAGAAATCTGGCTACTGGAATAACAATTTTATGACATAAAAAAGCTTAAGACAAAACAAGTTGTAATTGACATAATAATATAAGTAGTTATAATTGTTATCGATAATAAATATTATACGTAATTATTAATAGATAATAAAAATAAAATAACACTCTTGGCATACAGGTGTTATTGCCTATATACATTGTTTATTTTTGTATTTGATTTGTAAAAAAAAGTTATAAATAAACTGTATTAAAGAAAGGAAATAAAAGTAGTCGACTTAGTGGGCAATTATTATTTATTTCTTCAATTAATATAAAGCACCCTCATCATCATCATTATCAGCCGTACGACGCCCACTGCTGGGCATAGGCCTCCTCCAAGGTTCTCCACGACGATCGGTCCTGCGCTGCCCGCATCCAGCGGCTTTCCGCTACCTTCACCAGGTCGTCGGTCCACCTTGTAGCGGGCCTACCCACTGAGCGTCGTCCGACACGTGGTCGCCATTCGAGAACCTTTCCGCCTCAGCGGCCATCGGCACCCCGCCATCGGCCAGCGGCAGCGGTCATAAAGCACCCTATGAGGAAATGATATTTTAGTGCCTATTATTGTAGTTCTATTTTTTTTATTTTCTATGACATAGATTTTAACATACATAACATAAACAGCCTATATACGTCCCACTGCTGAGCACAGGCCTCCCCTCAATCAACCGGAGGGGGCATGGAGCATACTCCACCACGCTGCTCTAATGCGGGTTGTTGGAGGTGTTTTTACGGCTGATAGTCGGGACCAACGGCTTAACGTGCCCTCCGAAGCACGGAATCATCTTAACTTTTCGGACAATCAGGTGATTCAAGCTTGAAAAGTCCTTACCAAACAAAGGTGCATACATATTCCTTAGTCCTTAACAAACAGTCTCACAAAGTGATTTCGACAATACCACCACTAGACTACAGAGGCTGTTACATCGATTTTACTAAGTATTATTGTCAGTATAGGCACCTTGCTTATAAATAAATCAGATGTTTGATTATATTGTTGAAATATACTTTTTATTTATTTTTGTATCCAACAAATACACTAACAAATTTAATGCTCTAGACTAAGCCGACTAATTGTCGAGTAATCGCTATTCTTGCCGAATAATCGGCCGAATAGTTGACTTTTTACCAACTCTAGTGTATACTCTAATATTTAACATTGTATAAAGGGAAAACATGTTGCGGATATATTTTGTGTCCTTCGGTAAACAAACTGATTCGATAACATGGGACTGTAATTTACTTACATTCACAAAAACTTTTCTTTTTGCGATATTAGATAAGTATTCAATTTGATTGAAAGTTGTGGGATTGGTAAACATTGGGGTCTTGTACTTAATACATGAAAGGTGGATTAGGATTACGCTAAATCTAGAGTTAAATTAAGCCATAGTACCTACGGACTAAATAGGCTAGTTTCCAACTAGTCAAATCAAATCAAATAAACGTCAAAACACGAAATTACTATGGAATTTGTATGAAAAAGCACACAGTGACGTCGTAAATAGAAAAAAGAAAATGTTAATCGTTAGTTTTAGATCTGTGTTTATTTAGTATTCAGAATTTATCTAGAACCTAGACACGACCCAATTCCACTAGGTACTCTCCACTACAAGTTGGTAGATAATTTTTCAGGTTATTAAAAAAAAATTAATTCGCCCGGCTTATTCATTCTTTTTAAAATTAACAGTTGTCAATCTCACGTCTAGGCGGAAGTTTCAGCGGATAAGAAAATGGGTATACTTAAAATTAGGAGGTGTCTGCAAGAATCGGGGCCATTATCTAGATAAGTACTTAGTTAAAACAAATCTTAATAAATAGGTACCCTACCCTACCTTCAACTTTAGCAAAACTTGATTTAAAAACTTATTCCCGGTATTCATAACACTTCCAGCCAAAGTTTCCACAAGAACGATGAAAAATTGTTCTAACGCCGAGAGAGACGCTGTTTTCCTCGTTCATAAATTTAAGCTGAATGCACACTGAAGTAGTAACGGGAGCTTTCCGCAAGCAGGACTTTTTTGAAATATTCGAATTTGTATGCACGCGCAAAAGAACACAAAATAATAGCGAGATTTAGCGGAATTATGCAACACTTCGGTTTCTCGGTCCGCTACGCAACCGCTACAGCGTCTATATGCATAAGGCTTTATTCAAAGGCCTCCGTGGTACAGTGGTTAAGCGTTGTGCTCACGATCCGGAGGTCCCGGGTTCGAATCCCGGTGTAAATCACAAAAAATCACTTTGTTACCCCTAATTTGATAAGGGCATTACAGGCTAATCACCTGATGGTCCAAAAGTAAGATGATCCGTGCTTCGGAAGGCACGTTAAGTCGTTGGTCCCGATTATTACTTACTGCTGTAAGTACGTAGTCGTTACGTGAGTCATATCAGGGGCCTCTGGTGGCTCAGTAATAACCCTGACAGGGTTGATGAGGATGGTAATCCACCACAATCCACACGATAGAAGGAGGCTTTATCTATTTTATACCGGATAAGGAATCCTAGACGCGTAGAGCGTAGATTAATATCAAGGACTTCTACCAGTTCTCCGCACATAACCGGAAGATGTTCCAATCTAACTTTATGATGGGTTTATTATGATCAAGTTCCACATGAACGCCACGACGTGACCAAAAAACTTATACACATATAAATAGGTTTAATCAAATCAATTTGTACTTTGCGGAAATCCGTTAGGAGTAATTTGTTGATTTTATGTTAATAGGAAATGATGTAAATAACTAACAACATAATTAGGCTACTAATTATAATCTAAAATTTTGTGATAAACAGATTTAACAGATTTAAATGTAGGATAATTACAAGGACGCCAATTACACGTTAAAATTAAATCAAAAGTAGGTCTGCCCTACGGTATAATTCTAGAATAATGTGAAAATCAAGTTGAATTATCGGATTTTACATAACATAACATCACGCCAGTATCTCCAAAAGGATAGGCAGACGTGTATAACTTTACAAAAAAAGTTATTACATAGTTTGTGATTATTTAGAAGATTATGAATGCATGGGGTTAGCTGTCTGAGAACTGATATTAGGTAGCTAAATATCAGTTCTCAGACAGCAGCTCGTGACTGACATGTTATGAGACTTACGGTTTTATTTGTACAGGGTGTTAGTGACATCGTAACGAATACTCAGGGGGATGATTCAGACCATGATTCTGAGTTAATATCAAGTGGAATTTTTCGTCGTAAAATTCATGATTTTTTTAGTTTTTTTTTTAAATTATTTTCAATTCTATACTTTTACGATTAAAAATTCCACTTGATATTAACTCAGAATAATCAGCTGAATCATCCCCCTCAGTATTCGTTACGATGTCACTTACACCCCACACAAGTACATACGGTAGCCATACAAGTAGGTATGGGTGTTAGTGACACCGTAACGAATATTGAGGGGGGTGGTTCAGACCATGATTCGGAGTTGATATCAAGTGGAATTTTCAGTCTGAATGTTCCTGAAATTTTTTGTACTTTTTTTAATTATTTTCAATTCCATACTTTTGCGACGGAAAATTACACTTGATATCATCTCAGAATCATAGCCTCAATCACCCCTCAAAGTTTTCGTTACGATGTCACTAACACCCTGTATATTTATTTTATTTGAGGAGCTCGGTGGCGCAGCGGTAAACGCGCTCGGTCTGCGATTGTTGAAGTTAAGCAACTTTCGCAAAGGCCGGTCATAGGATGGGTGACCACAAAAAAAGTTTTCATCTCGAGCTCCTCCGTGCTTCGGAAGGCACGTTAAGTCATTGGTCCCGGCTGCATTAGCAGTCGTTAATAACCACCAATCCGCACTGGGCCCACGTGATGGTTTATCCATCTCCCTATCCATCCATAGGGAAGGCCCGTGCCCCAGCAGTGGGGACGTTAATGGGCTGGCGATGACGGTTTTATTTGTCAAAAAAGTTAATGTGACATGGTTTCAAAGTGTATACCATATTAGTACTCATGACCGTACATAAAATTTTGAATGTCCATTTCTTTACATTCGAAGCTTATACTATTTGTGTGACCATGAAAGCACGATTATAGACCGTTTTAATGTTTCATCTAATTGTACCGGACCGTAACCTACCATTGAATGCAATGAGGAATTGTTGCATGCAGTAAAAGTAGCGAATAGTTTCGTAATAACTCTATTTTGGTTTTGATTATGCTTCCCCGCTTCGACAACAGAATACGTATAGCATATTACTTCAAAACAAACATACGTACATAAGCTCACGACTATATCCCAATTTGGGGTAGTCAGAGGTACTTCCATCGCAAGATGAAATCCACACTTCACCGAGCTTTTTGTTAGACAAACGTGATAAGTGTTAAGCCGTAAACTGGGCACCCTCAGGCCTGTTGTCTTAAACGTTGTACCGGGTGAGAGCCTTCAGCGCTCCCCATTTGTCCGGCCAAGTAGTTAAAGCCATCTGCGGCAAATCTACAATAAGTCACGTCAAAAAAAAAAAAAGTTAAGCCGTATCGCCGTCTATAATTGTAAGGAAAGGTAACAAACGTATCCGAATTTTAGTTGAACAAATCTACCTAGATTTCATTGCCTTGATTTGAGCGAATTCCTTTGTTACGTTAACGGCAAAAGCCCGCCAATTCGTGATAAGATTGCCAATAAGGGTTGCCAAGAGTCGGCGTAGAGCTTTTTTTTTACGGCACTTATTGTAGATTTGCCGTAGATGGCATTAACTACTTGGCCGGTTCGGCGTGGAGCAAAAGTACAGATTAAAATGTAAAATATTTACTTTGAGGTGATAGCCACCGGCGTGGTCGGTGATTTCCCTCATTCAGTGCTTATCGCTATCGACTCGCTAGGGTCGAATAATTCTTTCAAATATTTTTCCTCTCAGACGACGCCCTGAGCCGAGCCTTTGTGACAAAGTAAGAGCACACCTTGGACACTCCATACATAAATCTCACTCTTACCGTGTGCCTCTGTGGTCTAGAGCTCACGATCCGGAGGTCCCGGGCTCGAATCCCCGTGGGGACATATCACGAAAATCATCTTTGTGATCCCCAGTTTGGTTAGAACATTATAGGCTGATCACCTGATTGTCTGAAAGTAAGATGATCCGTGCTTCGGAAGGCACACTAAGTCGGAGGTCCCGGTTACTACTTACTGATGTAAGTGAGTAATTGTTACATGAGGCATGTCAGGCGCCTTTGGCGGCTCAATAATGTAAACCAAAAGCATACGGGAACAGCGGGATTACTTTTAAATGACGAACTAATGTTATTTAAGTGATAGAAAATACTTTTATTGTACTTAAACTTTTACAAACAAACAATCGTAAAACATCGCCGATCAAAAAGCATCGAGAATAGAGCGATATCAACGACAAGTGACAGTTCGTGGGGAGACGTCCAAAAACTCGAATACACATCTAACAATCAATAAGTTTAAAATAAAATCTTTAAGTATGAAATATTGCGATAAATAATTATTTAAAAGTGTTCAATAATTATTATAAAAATAATATATGATTATTAGGTACATTTAATACGATAAAATTCTGTTTGCTAACATTCGGCCTATTCTGACCTCGCACGTGTCCCCACGTGTAATTAAATAGGTATCATACCTAAACATAAAAAAAAAGAAAACTTGAGTAAACATGAAAATAAGATTTAGTTTTATCATTACTGTTAATTGCTGTTACTGTCATAACAAACTTAGATAACTCAAGCTAATTGAGCAAATCAACATTATAGTATCACTCACTACATGTGCTTAGTGACGCCAAAGAGGGCTAGTAACGCCACAGAGGGCTTATTGCGTAAAAGAATATTCGCAACGCCATAGAAGGATCATACCGTCACATAGAACTCATAACGCCAAACGGCTCGTACGCCACACGGGCTCGCAACGACACACGAGTCCCGTAACGCCATTCGGGCTTGTAATGACACACGAGTTTTGGTATCTTGTTGTCCCATTCATCATCAGGTCTATCGTGGTTCAAAGCTGTGAGAGCGTCTACAATAGAGCGATTGTAGCGCTCAATTTGACCATTAGCGCGTGGTGTCGCTACAGCGTTAACAATATGGACGATTCCTTTATCTTTGACGAAAGTGCTGAATTCGTGACTAGTAAAACTTGTGCCTTTATCCGTTATTAGTCGACGTGGTACACCAAATAATGAAAAGTAATCCTCAAATACGTTAATCGTCGTTTTGCTTTTACAATTCTTAACCGGCTTAATATATATATATTTAGTAAAAGAATCTATTATTGCGAGTATGTAAGAATTACGTTTCTTGCTTTGGGGAAATGGTCCACAATGATCGGCGTGTAGAGTGTCAAAAGGTTTATCGGGTTTCGGGATCGGATGCAGCATACCTTCCTTTGGCCCTCCAGGCACTTTGTTATGAGCACAATGTAAACAGGATTTACAGTATTTTTTTATAAATCGTCGCATGCTTTTGAACCAATATACTTTTCGAATTCTGTCATATGTTTTATAATAACCAAAATGTCCGACGTCATCATGATTGCTCTTGACTATTTGCCATCTGACGGATTTCGGCACAACCCACAACAGGCTGACATTATCATCTTTTTTAAGTACTCGATAAAGTCTATTATTTTTTACAGTAAAGTTATTTTTTATTTCCACTATATTATCGTTATCTGGATCTTTTAAAATTTCAACTATTCTTTGTAACTCATTGTCAGCCTGTTGGACAGTTTGTAGCCACCTTTCGTCGATGCCAATTGTAACAGCATCGATCTTAAATATGTTTGTGTCCTCGTCACGAGCTGGTGGTTTCATTGAGTTTATTGGGTTTCGGCTCAAGGCATCTACGTGAGCCATTTTAGCCCCTGCACGATACTCTATGCAAAAATCGAACTCTTGCATGGCAATCCACCATCTTGCGACTCGAGGTATTAAATCCTTTTTACTCATTGTACTTTTTATTGCACTGCAGTCCGTAACTAGCTTAAATGGTACTCCAAGTAAGTATACTCTAAATCTGTTCAACGCCGTGATAACGGCAAGGGTCTCCAACTCATACGCATGAAACTTTTGCTCCTCGGGAGAAGTCTGCCGACTATAATATGCAATGGGTTGAAGACCTCTGCCACCGTCCTGAAGTAAAATCGCACCAACTCCAAGTTTACATGCGTCCGTATGAACTTCAATTCGAGCTTGAGGATCATACAGAGTGAGAACCGGTCTGCTGATCAAAATATCTTTTAGCTTATTGAATGCATTTATTTGTTCAGATTCAAATCGCCACGGTTCGTTCTTTTTTGTGAGAATAGTAAGCGGGCGAGCAATCATTGAAAAGCCTCTTACGAATTTACGGAAGTAACTCGCTAGTCCAACGAACTGTCGGACTTCATGCACATTCTTTGGGATTGGGAATCGCTTAACTGCGTCCATTTTAAGAGTTCCAGGTCTAACACCGTCTTTAGAGATTTCATATCCCAAATACTCAATACGTTCCTGAAAGAAGACGCATTTTTTCAAGTTCAGCGTGAGCTTGGCCTCCCTTAACATCCCAAACACTTTCTCGAGTTTATATAACCCTTCTTGGATTGTCTTGGACGGAACTAACAAATCATCCATGTATGCTAACACTAAATTTCGGCCTGCTCCGTTTAACATGGCATTTATAGATCGTTGAAAAACGCTCGGAGCGTTTGCTAGACCAAACGGCATACGGTTGTATTCGTAGAGGCCGTGTGGTGTAACAAACGCTGTGAAATGTTTAC
Source organism: Pectinophora gossypiella (assembly GCF_024362695.1). Lineage (NCBI taxonomy): Eukaryota > Metazoa > Arthropoda > Insecta > Lepidoptera > Gelechiidae > Pectinophora > Pectinophora gossypiella. The sequence continues at coordinate 6,467,185 of NC_065410.1, forward strand.
ATTGTTCGGCTACAGGGACCTGATAATATCCCGAGGCTAAATCCAAACTCGTGAAAAAGCTGTTCCCTCCGAGACAATCCAATTTATCTTCTATCCTAGGCAGGGGATATTTGTCTTTCAAAGTTTTCCTGTTTAAAGCGCGGTAATCAATGCATAAACGTTTTTGGCCGTCCTTTTTGTTGACCAATAGGACTGGACTTGCATAAGAAGATGAACTTTCCCTTATGATACCGTTCTTAAGTAAATCTTCTATGATGGCTGTAAGCTGTTCTTTTTCTTTAAAAGACATTCGGTACGGATTGTAAACAACCGGAATATCGTCCTTCAGTTTTATTACCATCTCTGTCAAATTAGTCTTCCCTAGCTCAGACAAATCTAATGCGAAACAATCGCGATACTTACTCAAAAGATCATGAAACTTTTTAGCTTCAGTGTCAGACAGTTTTACACCTGTTTTTATGTCATTCATGGGTAAAGGGATTTTCTCTTGCGTCGATGTATCTATTAAGTTAACGTGAGGTTCAATAACTTCTTCGTATTTCATCCCTCTAGCCAGTGGATGGTTTTGTTTGATATTTAAATCCGTGTTCGCAATATTCGAAACCATAACATAACCAACACCGTTCACAAAGTTGTATAGTCCCGGCAAAACAAGATAATTTATTATATTTGTAGCGCAAAATGTTTCCGGAATATAAAGGGAACCATTTAACGGCGTTGTCGATTTAACTTCAACCGGGGAAGTAGAATTAGAATCAATAACAACGTTGGTTAAAGTACATAATTTTAGTTTGACGTTGTCCTCGCTACACTCTACGCTGGGAGCTTCATAAAACACCAAATCTTTAGACGTTTTATACATAACGACGTTTGGAAGCTCGGAGAAATTTTGACCAATTATGGCATCGCATGGCATATAATGATCTGCAACGACCATCAGATCTACTGCAGCCTGAACGTCATCAACTTTCAGTAACCCGTCTACAACACCTAATGGTTTAACACAGGAATTACCAAAACCTCTCAGATTTGGTAAATTACTCAAAACTTTGCAGAGAGCCGAAAATTTCTTTCATTTTGCTTTCTTTTAATAAAGTACAGTTGCTTCCTAAATCAATAAATGCTCTCATCGAATGACCATCTAACTGAATATCCTTATAATATTTATCGTTATCTGATTGATTTGATTGTATACGCAAAACAGTTTTGTCGTCTGTGGAAGCTGTAAGTTGTAGCAAATTCGGGTTAATATTTTCATTGCTATTTTCGATTGAATTAGTAGATGTGAACGTTCTCGTGCGACAATCCTTCGCCAAATGTCCCACTCTACGACAATTTGTACAACGTTTCATAGGCTTAGTACACCTTGATCGAATGTGTCCAGCCTCCCCACAGTTATAACATATTATCTGAGTTTTAGAGGAATCTGCACCACTGTTAGGTGGTTGAGTCGGTTTCGAATCCCTGTTCCAATTCTGTCTACGTCTAACCATAGAATAACTGTCATTTTGAGAAAGAGTTTTAAGATACGAGAATAAATGTTCAGGTTCCTCAAATCGGCACGAATTTGCGCTCATTCTGACAAATTTATCTTCAATCCCATGAACTAAACAGCCTACCGCTTTACGTCCGTATATTTCGCATTTATTAATCAAAATCATCTTCTCATAATAATATACATCCAATGGTTGTCCAATCCTACAACGCACCTGCAACATCCTTTGTAATAAATCCCCGTAATTTTCCGTAGAAGGAAATGCAGACTTTAACTTCTCCATCCATTGGTCCCAAGTATGCAAGAGCGACGGCAGTCCTTGATACCAGCGCCTAGCCAAGCCTGTTAATTTAGCTAAAGCATAGTGACAAGTCTGTGTTTCATTCCATGAATACATTTGTGTACATTCATTAACTTTGTGAATCCAAGACTCGATATTCTGTGTACCATCACTAGGGTCAAATTCAGGTATCGGATTAACATGAGTGGCTAATGAGTGAGATGGATATATTGTTGGAACATTATTTGTAGCAGCTTGATCATGCACTGGTTGTGCAACGTTCGCAGTTTGATATGATGTCCTAACAGGTGGCGTCTTGGTACCATCCCTATCACTCCTTGTGACAGAACGTCGCCGCACTCTTTTGGACTCTCTATAATGTCGTCGACGTTTTTCGCCTGCATTACTCTTTTGTTTCTTGCTGCGTTTACGAGAATATTCCACACTCGAGCTCGATGACGAGGAAGAAGTGCTACTAGAATACGAATAACGTCGACGATGTTTATTAGTATCTCGACGTTTTCGAGACCGAGATCGTCGAGTTGAACCCATAGTAAGAGATTCCGATTTTCTAAGTAATAATCCAATCAATTCGATCACTACACCCTTAACCTATAATATACCATACTATAAATTATATACCATGTATGACCAATATACCATACATGACCCAGATAGTAATTAGAATATTATTTTGATAAATTGTTCAGAGCAAGAGACATAACACACAGATAACTCGTTACATATAACACATAGTATGTATACTAGTTTATTAATAAGTATATGTATAAAAAAATATATAATTATTATACACTACAAACTTCAAAAGATTAAAACAATATTTACAAAATGTTTCTTTTCTCCTTTTTTTTTTTTTAAAGTGTAACTGGAAATTGTATCATCAAATTAGGTAGGTAATCTTTAAAAGTAGAACTTCTCCAAACAGTCACAGTTAAATATAAGATAAAATGTTTTATTACACAACATAACTTGTTGTGACTCTTGTTTTGATTAAAAAGTCTCTTGTTTTAAGTAAGAAAAATAGGAACACACTTTGTGAATTAACAATAGTTTTAACAGTCATGAAAATAATTTAATCAAATTATATTTAATCATAAAAAGTTTATCTTTTTTTTATTTATTATATTTATTCTTTAGGTCTTTAACTTCAATTTATTTATTAACTTTCTTGTATTATTTTTGTGCTCCACTGTAATGTTTATGCACATAAGATTTTGTTTAAATTGTTATAAAAATTAGTTTATTATTATTGTTAGTAGGTAAGTAGAAGCGTTAAGTTCAATTTAACTAGCAGTTTATATTGTTTACACAGTTTAATAACACACAGGGATAACTTGGAACGCACTGACCTTTCTTCATCCATTACATTAACATTACCACTTTCTTGTTATAGTGGGCTCGTATCCTGGCTTCTGATTGTAAACCAAAAGCATACGGGAACAGCGGGATTACTTTTAAATGACGAACTAATGTTATTTAAGTGATAGAAAATACTTTTATTGTACTTAAACTTTTACAAACAAACAATCGTAAAACATCGCCGATCAAAAAGCATCGAGAATAGAGCGATATCAACGACAAGTGACAGTTCGTGGGGAGACGTCCAAAAACTCGAATACACATCTAACAATCAATAAGTTTAAAATAAAATCTTTAAGTATGAAATATTGCGATAAATAATTATTTAAAAGTGTTCAATAATTATTATAAAAATAATATATGATTATTAGGTACATTTAATACGATAAAATTCTGTTTGCTAACAATAATAACCCTGACACCAGGGTTGATGAGGTTGATAATTCACCTACCCACCCACACGATTGAAGAAGACCGTGTGCCACCTGACGCGTAAGTGCAAGGGAGACTACGAAACTCGTGATAATCATTAATGAACCAAATATGAATTCGAAAATAAATTCGACAATCATCGGTTTAGGCCTGTGCTGGATTCGTACCTGCGACCTTAAAGTGGGAGGCAAGCGTTCTACAAACTGGGCTACCACGGCTCAAAATAAAATTATAAAGTACTCAATGTACGGCCTAATATTGAACGAACCAATAGGCTCTACTTTCTCTTCCTTCCCACTGTGTCATCAATGTACGACGTAATTATTCCCTTATCCATTATTAGAATGAAACAAAAATAAAGAAGTACGTAAGTGTCAATAGACTTACAAACACGTGGGTCACGTCGTCGTATAGATGGATCTACGATGTATTTTTGTCATTATATAAAGATAGGTCCACATATTGTACAAGATAAGATAATATATTTAAAAAGAAAAGTCACCGTATTTTATTTTAGGCAAGAATTAATATCATTCAATTCAAAACACTTTTTGCGCATAAACACAACATAAAGATCAATCACAAAATGACAGCAGAAATACAAAGCAGTAGTTATAATTTACGGTACAATCACACCCCGGCCACTTCATACAAACACCTCGTTTTACACGGACACTACACACTCACATTATCGTACTCGCGCATCTGTGTGTGTGACGTCTGACTCCATACGGTTGAAGACTAAAGTAAGACCGGGAGGGTGAGGCAAACCTAGCTCAGCCGCTGGTGGGGAGCGGAGAGTTGCCGTTTTATACGTAGTATTATTCCTTATCGTTGCTATGACCCAAAGATCCTCGTATCGTATCGACAGCGTATGGTGAAAATGAAAATGAAAATTTTATTTAATAATATTATACTATTACAAGTCATTAATTAAATACAATAATACAGCGTAGGTACGTTACATGTACTTATTGAATCGACATGAAAAAGACAAATAATATCAATACAAAATCATTAAATAATAATAATCGTAATCAATGTCATTCCATGTAAATGAAAATTATTATAATACAATTACAAATTTCGTAGAAATAATCAAATTAAAAATGAAAAATCGAAAAATTGCTTCTCAAGAAACCACGTTTTTAATCTGTTTTTAATTAAATTATGCAGGCATGAAACGTTGACGGACGGGGGTTTACCAAGTTGAATCGGAGGAATCGGTAACGTACCTACATATGCCACGCCACAGATTAGTTTCTAGTTACTACGCGTACGGCCAACGTAAAATGAAATGAATGAAATAAAATTTATTCGCTCTAGAGTGGTACAAAAGATCTTAAATATATATTGTAACAAAAAAAAGTCCAACACTCAACCATATAGCGTGCGAATATATAATTATATAATTTATAATTAAAGGAATATGCTTTATATATAATCTTTAATAAATCTGTCTTAAAAAAAACTAGATATTTTAAATACACAAAAAACAATTAACCTTAATTTATATAAACGATGAATTTAAATTTAAATGTTCATTCATTGAATAAAAGGTATGGTGAATAAGATTTTTTTTAATTTACTTTTAAATATTGGTAATGGTAACTCCTTTATAGTAAATGGTAAGGCATTATAAATTTTAATGCACATACGATATACATTATTATTGGTTAGAGTTAAATTAGTTCTTGGCATATAGGTATAATAGCTGGCATACGTATCGTCCTTGATGTCAGGTGTTTAATGTTCATTTAATTCGGAAAGGTTATCAATTCGTTCGATGGAAACGTTTATTGATCGTGATACATGTCGGTGATTCGAATGCGGTGATTGGATTGGGTTGGCTATCACGTTATTCTAACAAAAAGCTGGGTGAGATGTAGGTACTTAGTACCTCTGACTATCCGATTAGGATATACTTAGCCGTGAGCTTATGTTATGTGGACCCAGCTTAAGCTCGCTGTCGTCAAGTGCCGTTAACTAATTTTAGTGTCCACGTTCTTCCTTATACTTACGTGGTCGTTTTACTTTGGTTGGATTGCTTCTCTCACGCTTCTCATACAGCACCTCGAGAAGAGATTGGCACCTATCTAAGCACCCTTAGGATTTTTGTAAAACTGAAACCCTAAATTCATCAAAACCGCAAAAAACTAGATTTAGCACTGGCGCCCAAATTGGGTCATCTGTCTGAGATGTTTGCTTCAGCATATTTACTTATTTACATTTCTCGCGAATGTAGGTTTTCTCTCGATGTTTTCTTTTACCGCTGAGCACGCGATAATCATTTATAATCCAAACATGAATTCGAAAACAAATTCAACATTGGTTTAGGCCTGTGCTGGGATTCGAACCTGCGACCTCAAAGTGAGAGGCAAGCATGCTACCAACTGAGCTACCACGGCACAAGAAAAATTTGCATGGACGGTAAGTACTAATTTCTCTTATCTCCTTTCATATACGAGCCGTAGATCTAAAGGGTAGAACCTCAATAACACACTGCCATACAAATCTCAACCGAGGAAGTTCACACGATTATCCGCTTGGAAGTAATAGTACCAAGGACGTCGCAAGTTATTCCGTAGAATCATATCCCCACATCGGAAAAGTACCGGAATGAACAATTTCTGTGATCCCTTTATTTCGCGCTCTACCACGCCATAATATCCGCTTAGAGAAAGCCAGGGAAAATAGATAAGGATACATCATTTCCTTCGTTACTCCCTCCTCCTAATCTTTGCTCTATTTAGTTCGAATGAGCCACAAACATCCATATAGATTGACATAAATGCTTATGACCTATACTGAAATACATTGTAACGTGGAAGAAAAATGTCAAGGTAATAAATATGGTAGGGTATCTATTAGTTTTTCAATGTATCACGTTTTACAAAATGATACCGGTCTAACCTATTATCTGCAAAAATGTTTCAATGTGATAAAGATAGGTATAATTACTTATGTGTATTTAATAGGCTCGAGTGAATAACCGTTTGCTAGGAAAGTAAGCGTGATCCACCCTAGACCACATCGTCACTTACCATCAGTTGAGATTGTATTCCAACGCGAGGCTATATTACTTTACTAAATAATTATGTAAGTATATGATATATTAAATATACCGTACAACGTGTACGATGACCAAATTGGAGATGTCCTTAGAAAAGGTTTAATACGATCTACTCTGAACCGGCGTGCGTGTATGAACCGATTGATGAATGTGGAGGAAGCAAGAGAAGTGTGTCAGGATCGAAGCAAATGGAATTCTACATATAGTCTCTGCTTACCCCGGTGGGAAACAGGCGTGACTTTATGTATGTGTAGGTATGTACCGTACAACGTATTTTTGCACCAAATAAAATAATCCGTTCAATTGTCTTAGAAATCAGAATCATTTTATTCAACGTAATTATCATGGATAAACTTGAAAGTCAATGTAGCATTTTTGAATATACGTCATTTCGCAAGGTGTTATGGCTGAGGAGAAGAAATGACAAGAAACTGCAACAGCAACACATCTTTTAAATCAATGAGGGTATTACTTACAGAAATTAGTTAAAAGCTGCCAGCAATATAATAAAATTGTTCGATACTTATATACCTGTAAGCACATTTCAATTAGAGAATCTAAATACATTTTTATTGCATTTTCTATATCCACACCATTATATAGAAACCTGAATCGTGATTTATCAGGATAACGACGTGCGCAGGTGAGGTAAGCGGGTACTATAATTATGAAACGACGTTGTAGATTCTTATCGCTTTAATAATATTATCGCTTCGCAACTTTTCCGTAACATTTTTATTTTAGTACTTTTATTGTTTTCTGTACGAGTGGCGAACGCACCTGTTAATTCATAAGGGACGAAACAATAACAAAATGAAGCAATGCTAGGCGCAGCCGAACTTCGGATGGGTGACCGTATTTACATTTGCAAAGCTATATTTATTGGCTGTAATTTTATACACAGTTTTTTAAACAACCTGTGGGCTTTTTGAAGCTCTACCGAGTGGCAATGGAACAGCGTAGTATAGTATCTATCTATCTATTCAGCCTGTATCCACCCACTGCTGGCTTATAGGCCTCCTCTCTTTCACGCCATCCTTTCCGGTCCTGTGCAAGTCTCATCCATTGCTTTCCAACATACCTCACAATGTCATCCGACCAGCGGGCTGGTGGTCTGCCTCGATATCGCATACCATCCCTAAACCACCATTCAGTAACAGCCTTAGTCTATCTGTTGTCAACCCGTTTGTTTGTTTGTTTGTATACTCTTTATTGCTTTAAAATACAAAGAAAATTTACATATAATTTATCGTTAGATAAAGCATAGGCGAGCTCATCCCTAATTAGGATTTCTTCCAGCTAAGGTTGGACAGCCTGAAAGAAACTCAGTGGGCCGGTGTTATCCCGTCTTGCCAAGTGTCCTGCCCATCTCCACTCAAGCCTAGCGATTCGTATACCACATACGAGTTACGATTCGTAGTTGAGTATAGCATAGCACATTCTTTAATACAGTAGATCAACATTATTACATTTTCTTATCATCAATACAATAAATAGATCTTACCCAATACACAACAATACCTAAAGGATCTTCTTAGCAACCTTCCGTTCAAAACCAAAGGCCATTAATGGTATCATGGATGAATAATACAACGTCTATAATAGTACGGATATTACGGTTTAAATATTTAGGGTCCGAAATAAATGGCCATGAAACGAGATATTTCAACTTTTTTTGGGTTTTTGGCCTGGTTGCAAAGATCTTTAGGCCACGTCTACGTAAACATTCAGAAGCAGGGTTACCAACTTTTTACGAGTAATGTATCCAGTATTTTTTGACAAATGTTAACAATCAAAAAGATATCCGCGGTTATCCGTTAGGTACTTTTCACGTGGATCTTTTACTTTAATCATTCTCAAATAATAGTATGAAATACTGAATATATAATGTGATTAGGCAGAATTAAAAAATCTATTAAATCAAATTCAGTGCATTTTTTATTTCTTAAAATCACTTATTTGCCACCATAGGCATTGTTACCATAACAATAGTATATAACTGAAAGGTAATAGATCAATTATCTTTTAATGAGATCAATATTGCCGTTGGTCCCGGCTATTATCCGTAAAAACACCTCCACCAACCCGCAGTGGAGCAGCGTGGTGAAGTATGCTCCATACCCTCTCCGGTTGATTGAGAGGAGGCCTGTGCCCAACAGTAGGACGTATATAGGCTATTTATGTTATGTTATGATCAATATTATAGCAAGTTTTAACATCATATTTATAAATATGAGAAATTTACCGATTGAATAAGAAAATAACCAAATTATGTTCATATTGGCGCATTGCTATCCGCAGCACGTAATATAGAGGCAGCCAATCAGCTCGCGACACCAAACACTTCAGGTCCCCGATACCGACCCCGCCGGCGTGGTCGACGATTTCCCTCATTCAGCGCTTATCGCTATCGACCCACTAGGGTCGGTTAATTCTTTCAAATATTTTTTCTCTCAGACGACGCCCTGAGCCGAGGTTCGCGCCCAACTGGGCACCCTCAGGCCTGTTGTCTTAAACGTTGTACCGGGTGAGAGCCTTCAGCGCTCCCCATTTGTCCGGCCAAGTAGTTAATGCCATCTGCGGCAAATCTACAATAAGTCACGTAAAAAAAAAAGCAGAAGCCAGAAGAAAAAAGCTTATGTTCATGAAGACATTAAGATATTACGATGTTTTTAAATACACCCTTGGCCGATTCTAATACACGTACCTGCTGGTGGCAACCCTATCCAGAAGCCCAACTAAACTATAATCCCCTGCTGTCGTGTGAAACCAAACACGTGTTTACCTACTCATTAAAGTCTTAACACTTTACGTCCCGCATTAAACTGACCGGTCGACATCCCAACTCAAAGGAGTTTGCCAAGGGACCAATGTCCTTTGTCCTTTTGTCACACAAAACATTAATATTATAATGTTACTGTAATTCACGTTTCTGTTTGTTCTAGAAGCCCTGAAGGTTCCAGTTCTCGGAACGTCCGTTCAATTGGTGTACGTTTCCATGCCGCCGCCGTCCCGAAATATCAAAGATGTTAACATTACTTATACGAAAAAAATTAATGGAAAAAATATCTGACTCGGACGAGACTTGAACCCGCAGCTCTTGTCAAGCCGGAACGAACGTGTTAACTATATCCACAACCCGTACACTTCATACAAAATACCTCGTTTTACACAGACACTTCGAACACGCGCATCTGGTGTGTGACTTCTGACGCCCATACGATTGAAGACTAAAGTAAGACCGGGGGGTGAGGTAAACCTAGGTCAACCGCTGGTGGGGATCGAAAAGTTGCCATTCTATACGTAGTATATAATTATTCCTTATTCTATGCCATTACACCTCCAGGTCCTCCTGTCCATGCGAAATTCTTCGATCTTACCTTCTTCTTCGATTACCTACTTGGGTCTACAAACAGTATAGCAAGACATAACATAAACCGCCTACATACGTCCCACTGATGGGCACAAGTCTTCTCTCAATCAACAGAAAAAGTAAGATGATTCCGTGTTTTGAAGGGCACGTTAAGGCGTTGGTCCTGGCTATTACCCTTAAAACACCTCCACCACCAACCCGCAATGGAGCAGCGTGGTAGAGTATGCTCCATGCCCCCTCCGGTTTATTGAGTTTAACTATGATGAGACACAAATGCACCAATGGATATTATGTGGATATTGTTGAAAATTATTCTCTGGTAAGTTGTGAGTGGGTTGTTTATTTATATTTTTGTATGTATACTGGGTGTTAGTGACATCGTAACGAAAACTTTGAGGAATGATTAAGGCCATGATTCTGAGTTAATATCAAGTGGAATTTTCCGTCACAAAAGTATAGATCGGAAAATAATAAAAAAAGTATTCGTTACGGTGTCACTAACACCCTTTTTTTACACCTTCTTTTTTGTATACTTTTTTTTTGTTTTTCGTACACTTTGTGGCTTGTGTCTGTTTTATTGTCTACAAATAAATAAATCAAAATAAATATGAGTAGAGAGCTTTAAAAAGAAATGTGACTTTCATTTTGAAAATAGAAAGCAATAGGACATGTTACATAGGACTTAAACATAGCTGGCGAGGAGTGAGTATACATACTACTCGTATACGTCTTTCGGGGATACGCGATGCTATGTTATGTTATGATGAAGAGTAAAAAGCCCTAAAATAAATGTGACCTAAACCTGGTAATCTCTTTCAAATGGAAAGCAATAAAGACTAAGCACAAACTGAAAGGTAAAGCTTTTAAGCCGCTGCACTACAGAGAGGCACTTCGGTAGGAAGATACATTTATTTATTTTCATTTAAATGTAAATACTAGAGCTGCACTAATAGAGACAAAGAGCACTTACGTAAGAAGCAGTTTCCATTTAATTAAACTGACTACGGCGGCTTGGCACTCCAAATTGTCTACAAAATTCCTTCGCGGCGTTAAAAATTGATGGCCGTTCCTCAGACTCGACAGTAAATGTGGTATGTTAAAACATTTACAACGAAGTCATATTCTTCAAAGATGGATTGCAATATACTCTGTGGCATATTAGCTGGTAAGTTGAAATATACATTTTAGTCTATAAATACATACTCAACCTGTATTGTACATCGATCGAAAAAATTGGACGGACTTAAACCTACAGCTCTTGCCAAGCCAGGACGACGTTACAGCACTAGGTCCTCATCCTGTCCATGCGAATTTTTTGATCGATGTCGTCATTATACCGACGCCAAGTCCCGTCCGAGTCAGATTTTATCGATTTAATTTTTTCTTTGTAAACATCACCATAATAATAAAATCAATGACCCTATATTGACATAAAAAAAAACATATTATAAAAAACAAAAACCCAAGTGCAGTGACGTACACGCATCAGCTTATGCTGCTAGTCTACTTAATAAATAATAATAATAATAAACAGGGGGGTTAAAAAGGCCACATCTAAAAAAGCAATATTGCTATTTGACATTTGCGCATATAAAAATAACTGCGCAATGCACACTAATGTCAAATTTCAATATTGCTTTCTTAAGGGAATTGCTTTGATGTGGCCTTTTTACCCCCCAGAACATCACTAAGTTCCTATCGAAAGATCTTTGCAATATATTATTATAGCCGGGAGGAAAACAAACCAGACCTTTGTTTTATCGAAACAAAAGTTAATAGTCGAGAGGTTCTATATTTTTTTATTTTGGGAAACTAATAAAAGTTGCACGTGTGCCCTCGACCCTTGAACTTTGCGTGTTAGACCACTCTGCTACGAGCCTATACGTGCTTCGCTTATCAGACTACGACAATCCGAAAGTAACTTGTGCATGGGAATAATGAATTGGTTATCCATTACGTCACGTCACAGAAGAGCCATACGCACACGCTACACACAATTGATTAGCTGAAGGAGTGGCGTGAATAAAAAATGCTTAGGTATTTATAGACTTTGTATAAATGGCAACTTAGAATAGACAAGGGTAGATCAGAGGTCCTAGATTTGGAGGCGTCTAAATTAAAAACTACAAAGCATAGCAAATAAAACAGAAAAAAAAATGAAAAGTTGATAAGAATACTGTTTTTCATTAGTTACTATAATCACTATCGCAAAAGCAATAACAAAACCGACATGTTAACCCTGAGATAAATCACAGCTCAACTCAAAAAAAATGGCCGCAAAATGTCGCCGCAAACAGATTTAAATTAGCACATTAAGGTTCCTACTCATCCCTAAATCCTAGAACCGCATTAATTACAGACAGTACGAAATCCAAAAGACCATTAAAACAAAAGGTATTACACACAATTTGTTATAAGAATCCCGGCTTGTGCCCCTTAATAATTTTAGTCCACAAATACTCCGCGTTATCCCTTTTGTTTACTGGCTGGTAGCGATTTACCTTTTTTACGACATTGGAAACGCCATTTGTGTAAAATACAACCGCGTAACGAAGTGATAATGTATCAATTCCAGAATATCACATTACATAAATTGGATGGAAGTTTTCGGCACATAAAATACATCTCTGTAACGGTTAGTAACGATCTGAGAAAAGAATATAAGGACGGAATATTTATTCATGTCGTCGTTTTATTTGAATCCAAATGGACGGTCACATGGCCTTCCGCATATAAGTACTCGTTAGTACCTATCTACTTACTTTTCTTTTTACACCAATGAAACACTGGAAACTAAAAAGGATTTAAAAGGAAAAAGAAAATTAAATAATTAGCATTGATTATTTTGTCTGTAGAACAGAAAAACGGGACATAGCCTATACATCCGCATCACTAATTTAAGAGCCACTCTCTTCTCTCTTGTCGGTGTAGCAATCTCCATGCTATGGACGCCATCCCACTCGCGTCAGATAGAGTGCTGCGGGGCAGAAGGAAACCACTGCTCTATTTTTCCCTTTTTAGGAAAACCACTGCACTATTTTTCCCACTCTGTCTGACGCGAGTGGGATGGCGCCCAGAAAAGTCTATTTCAATGCTTTCAATATCCTCCGATTTAATTTACTCAAATGAGAAGGTACTCATTACCTCACAACCCACACGACGGAAGAAGAATTAACACGTTTATATAAAGCTGAAAGCCTTCTGATACCGAAGAAAACAAATTAAACTTCAAATATTACATAATAAAAAAATAAAAAAATATATTACATCATTATTTCTGAGAATTATTAAATTAATCATACTGCATTTTAAAAGTTAAACATTACAGCAGAATTACTTTTTAAAACATTACATTTTATGGCTAATAACACGTCTCCTAACTGCTATTACCTGGCTTATAATGCTATTAAGCAAATTATATTTAATACAAAAATACGAATACATAATTAAACTGGAATTAATTTTAAGTAGGTAAAAAACGCACGACAAAAAATAGGTAAGTACCTGCCGCTTAGGTACCTATACAATTCAAAAAGATCATGCTTGCCCAATGGAATGGAAAAGCCCATTAAAACAGAATGTAAATAACGTAGGTAAGTATAATAACATTAAAAATAATCCCAAATTCTGGTCTAATTAACATAAATAGCCTATATACGTCCCACTGCTGGGCACAGACCTCCTCTCAATCAACCGGAGAGGGTAGGGGCTGGTCTAATTAATTATTTAAAAAGCCGGGTAAGTGCGAAATCAGAGGTAGTTTCTTGTCCGTCAGACAGAGACGGACAGACGGAGGGACAACAAAAGGTTCCGTTTTTTTGAGTTTCGGAACCCTAAATATATCTTTTGATCTGCTTGACGTATACTTATTCTACAGCACAATTTGTATCCGATTTTCCTAAATATAAATAACCATCAATAAAGTAATAACATTTAAAAGAAAATCAGCTGTGTGGAATAGGCACTTCTCTACGCCTACGTACATATTTATATTATATTATTTTAAAAATAATTATCTATTTAAAAAGTACTCTATAATAATAACAATTTTACGAACTTCGATAATTCTTTTACTGCCAGTGGTGTAAGCGACCTCTGTGGTAGGTACTTTTTTTTTGACGTGACTTACTGGTCTCACGATCCGGGGATCCTGGGTTCGATTCCCGGTGGAGAGACGTCTAACAAAAAATCACTTCAGATTCTTCAGCTTTGCGAGAGGTATTTTTTTTATTCCAGTGTTGATGAGGTTGGTATTCCACCTCACGACCCACACGATAAGAAGAAGACTTCAGATTTTTATAGACAGATTTTCTTTTTTTTCTTAAATGACTTCGCATAGACAAATTTGGAAGTCGGTGTCATTTTTAATTTACTTTTTTTTTGTAGAAAAGTCGTCTAGTCTTATTACTAGTGGCCAGTACAGACACTTTCATACCTACAATTCCACAAGTTGCGTAACATTGGGTAATTTCACCCTATTTCTCGCTTTGTGCTTCAGTGCACATGTCGTGAGAAGATTAAGAGCTTAGAGCCCTTAGTTAGTTAAAGCACCGTCACACCACCTTCTCCTCTTATCCACACTTGGTTGAATTCGACATAACAACGTAGGTACCTATCTAAAGTACGTAATTTTAAATCAAACTTTCAGTTACATTATTGTTCTCTTTATCGATACCACTATCCAATCCCGTACTTTAGATTAATCAATTAAGTATGTACTTATGTGTTTTTATGGCAAAACGGACAAAACATCTCAAGCACCTAAATAATCATACTCCATCGACCTTACCTATTACATAACGAAAACTAAAGATTTTTGTTGTTATATCAGTCACTACTTACTGATGTAAATAAGTAGTCGTTATACGAGCCATGTCAGGGGCCTTTGGCGGCTTAATAGTAACCCTGCGACACCAGGGTTGATGAGGTACTCCACCTCACAACCCACACGATAGAATAAGAAGCATTCACTCGTAGCCGAATTTTCTCTTTGGAAGAAACCAGGTTTAAAATATAGCGCCACGAAAGAATTACACGGATTTTAATCGAACTAATTGAAAAGTCATACTTAATAATAATAATTTATTTTTAAACCTGGTATAACCTCGTCTTTTCGGATTTATACTAGAATGAAGTCCACTGGTACTACAACCTACAACATTATCACGCTTGCTGCAGACAGATCCGAGAAGCGGGAAAAGTTGATCGCTCGCAGGATTTTGTTTGCAGTTCTTACACTCTGCTTTTTAGTCAAGGCACCCATATACAAGAACAGACAATGAATCGGTTATTTCGTCATCGAACCAATCATATTAGGATTACTTTACGATTCTAATCTCGCGAAACTGCCCTCTGGTAAGTAATTAAAATTTGGACGGAATTATACCGTACCTGAAAGCACTCGGGCGAATACTGTTATCATTGGGAGACCGCCTAAGTGGCCCCGCAGCGCCAGATGCCTGCTATTATATAATTCCGTCGAAGTTGTTCTTAATAAAATTATTTTAATTAAAATCAAGTTACACCGCAGACAATGGCCAAATCGTAATCCAAAGACTCTAATGCAGAAGATAATTGTTTACCTAATTAAAATTTTGTTTAGTCTTAAGTTGATTACCTACTCATTTCGAGTTCAGTGAACCGAAAAACGATTTTCTTGACTTTAAATATTAAGTAAACAGGTATATATGTATAATTGAATAATGAAAGTTGTCTGTTCAAGCAAAAAGTATCTAAAAATCATCATCTCCCTAGCTGTATCCCGTTTTTCACAGGGTCCGCTTACCTAACCTGAATATTTGACAGGTGCGGTTCATACAGAACCGACTACCGCAACCCGCGAAGGGAAAACCAGCCCAATACAGGTTAGATCTGTGAGTTTCCTCACAATGTTTTCCTTCACCGTTGAGCACGTGACAATCATTTATGATCCAAACATAAATTCGAAAGCAAATTGGACAATCATTGGTTTAGGCCTGTGCTGGTTTCGAACCTGCGACCTCAAAGGAATAGGCAAGCGTTCTACCAACTGGGCTACCACGGCTGCACAAAAAAAGGGTAAATACCTACGGTTATAATCTTCAAAGTATGTAGTTTTCTTTACCCTAATCAAAACTAACTTACTCGCAGCTGTTTCCGTCCGGACGTTACCGTGGTTGATGCGACGCAATATTTATGTCTAAACCACACAAAAATCTTGTTACTTTTGTGATTTGTATCAGAAGGAAATCATTTGTCAAAATATATCTTCTACCTATTTCGTGCCGGAAGCCTTTTAATATCTGAGAGGATAATAGATAAAAGAAACACGAAATTCATTAACAAAATTAAATAATAATAAATAGGTAATTAATTAATTAGATACCATGACGACGAAAGATGTATTAAATTAAATATTTTTCGTTATATATTAAAAATAATTAAACATTTAAAAAAATATATTTATGCGAAAGACAAAATGAAAAAGAAATGTTTATACCTACTTATTATTATTCAAAACATAAATAAATAAACATACTTAATAAACAAATGGAATATCACCTACTTACCTAATTATAATAAATTAAAATTCTCAAACTGACTTAGAATGCGACACTTCGCTTTTCGTTGTCTTCCCAAGAAATATTCAACGAGAGAATCGGCTCGACCTAGAAATATTATAAGGTTGTTTTGGGGTAAACAAGCAATAAAGACGACTTACCCCAGTAACAAGACATCTAAATAGGATATCAAAATACAACGATTACTATGCCATCATCGTCCTGGAGAAAGTTTTGGACTTCAGCCAGTATTTTTCTTGACAACCCATCAAATGTCGATCATTAAGGAGTTCGTACTTATTTAATAATCCTGCGTACTTCCTGCACATAGAGCAACACGGACCTCCGCGGACCGGAGTTCCTGCACCATTGTTTACAAATGTGCCCGATATGCAAAAATAACATAAAACATCAAATATTTCTTATGTTATGTGGCGCACTTTATGTTTTTTAAGAGTAACGGGTTTTTACCGCGTTTAAAATAGGGATATGAGACTCCCGATATTTCGACACTGTTGCAAGTGCCAAGATCACGGGATGGCTGATGAGATTGGAGTGGAGTAGGTAGATCCATAATTTAAAAATCCATAATTAAAACAATGTATAATCTAGTTATGTTAGACCAACAGACGTAATCAATGCGTAGTCTTTATCTTATAACATAATTCAAATTGTTTCAATTGTACTCGATTCATTTGAATTAACCTCTACGAAAATAATTTCCGCTTTCCTAAATATTGGTTTCATAAAACATATAAAAGAGGAAACAAAATACAAAGCAAATATAATGTCATGAATATTATATAATGTAGATAGGTACCTACTCAATGGAGTGTTCATTCAAAAATATCCGGAAAAGCTTTCAGAACGAAGTAAGTTATTCTTTTTTTACAGCATATCAGTTTCCTTCCACTCCAAACCCACACAACAACCATAATATACAATCATAAGGGAAATCAGACAATTTAATGTCAAACTTAATCCATTTGGAACGTATTATGAAACGAAAGATAGGATGGTGAACGAAATGATCATACTTACCTACTCAGTTACTGAAGAGAGAGGCCATACGAGGTAATGCTTGCTCCATAAAGAACAAGGAAAGCGGGAAAAGTCTATAAATAATAAGGAAAAGTGGCTTTTCTCTAATAGGAACTTTGCTTCATTAATAGACAGATCACGCTTGTATCCCGAAGGTGTAGACAGAGGTGTACACCTACTCGTCACCGGCTAAGTTTAAGTACCTACAATGTAAAAGAGGGCGACCCTACGAATAACAAGAATTCTTATTCGTAGGGGCGACCCTATTGCCATTAGGACTAATCATTACTGTAACTAACTGTAAATTATAACTATATTATAGACATAATTCATCACTACATAGTATAAAACAAAGTCTCTTTTTCTATCCCTACATCACTATGTACGCTTAAATCTTTAAAACTACGCAACGGATATTGATGCGGTTTTTTTTAATACATAGTGTGATTCGAGAGGAAGGTTTATATGTATAATAATATATCATCCATTAAATAGTGGAGAAATACTGTTATTTTTGAGGTTTTTAATGTAATGTAAATATATTCATTCTTTCCTCAGCATTGCACCCGAGCGAAGCCGGGGCGGGTCGCTAGTTTAATATAAAACTAAATATCATTAGGGTTACGGAACCCATATACAAAAATGCTAAACCCCTATGGTGAGAATGTGTCCGTCCGCGTCCGAGAGATGGCGGTTGCCGATGTATTAAAACTCGATAAAAATTGGTATTTACTTATTTGAATGGTTTCGAAAACGCGGAGACTGAGAAATTGCAACTTTTGATGTCGTGATTTTAAATTTTCATAGTATTTTTTTTTTGTTTTGTTTTTCCCCGAAGGGTAAGGCAAAGGGAACTATGCCCATACAGCCATGTCTTACGTATTTTTTTTCTTGATGATTAATGAAATGATGAAAGGTGATGATGATGAAACCTAAGCCCCCACCCTCGGAGTAGACTCCTACTCCGAACCCCAAACGAATTAACTCAAAAGTCCGCATAAACTTTTGAGTTATGAAGCGGCTTCCCGGCACGAAGCGAAAATAGGCAGATACACTTTGTTTATTGAATACTCCAATATAATAACACTCGCGAATGTCTTCCGACTAACTTAATGCGATCATTAACCACAAAACACCACTTCGTATTAATTATTTAGATTACTCAATGAAGAAAGCAACTGTCCCGTTCCCGTTTCCCGCCGAAAAGCCTTTTCATAGTATTATACCATTCCTGTGAGATAGTTTTTTTTTTTCCTTTTGCCCATTTGAGGGTCAGGCTAAGATCATAAGACCATGCTGCCTTGCCTGTGAGATAGATAATACGTAATACGGAACGTGATTGCAAAAAAAAAACCGTCAAGTGTCTTAAATGTCAGGCTTTTCGGCGGGAAACGGGAACGGGACAGTTTCTTTCTTCGTTGAGTAATCTAAATAATTAATACGAAGTGGTGTTTTGTGGTTAATGATCGCATTAAGTTAGTCGGAAGACATTCGCGAGTGTTATTATATTGGAGTATTCAATGAACAAAGTGTATCTGCCTATTTTCGCTTCGTGCCGGGAAGCCGCTTCATAACTCAAAAGTTTATGCGGACTTTTGAGTTAATTCGTTTGGGGTTCGGAGTAGGAGTCTACTCCGAGGGTGGGGGCTTAGGTTTCATCATCATCACCTTTCATCATTTCATTAATCATCAAGAAAAAAAATACGTCAGACATGGCTGTATGGGCATAGTTCCCTTTGCCTTACCCTTCGGGGAAAACTAAAACAAAAAAAAAGTCTTAAATGTCAAACAATTGTCAATGTCAAGTTAGCTTTCGTTGCTTCCGCTTGGTATGGAATGTGAAACTGTAAATATTTTTATTTAAAATGACTGAAATACAATAAAAATGAACATTATATAATTTGAAGTGATAATGTTAAACTACGAAGTCAAGTTTCTTACTTGCGACGATTCAGTGCACTTGAAAAACGGAGACTTCAAAAGTTACAAGTAGGTTGCTGTCAAAAACTTTTGTTTGCTTTCTATTTTGTTAGCCTAAAAATTGTTTAGAACGAGTTTTGTGATTCACTTTTTAGATATGAAACCAAGAAGAGAGTGGATGAGTCGGTATACGATGCCGGGAAAAGGAGTTATTGTGAGAGAAGAGGTGGAAACTGGCGAGCACCGCGGCCAAGGCATATGCGGCAGCTTGAGTCCAAACTCCGGGACCGGAGCGTGGTGTTCTGCGACTGGACAACCGACACACTGATCACGATCGTATTCTCAACCGGTGCCATTGCCTACCTCACTATCAAACCTGAAACTTTAGATGTAACACAGATCCTGTTTGATAGGTACTGTGTAGGGAAACTCTCAAGCCAAGCCGTTACTGGTGGTAAGTCACAATCAAATTATCCTCGTATTGAGTTACTTATTTGCAAGAACTAGTACCCCTATTGAATATTTTCTATTTTTTTACCCTCAGAACCATAGTAAGTCAGCAGATTAAATAGGTACTTAACATTATCAAACCAACTTGGGTAATGTGATTTTATATTTTGTCAATGTTGTCGTGCATACATTTGCTTGTGTTGGCTCAAGAATATGTAGTATAATTTAATTTGTTTTAATTAATTTTTTTTTATTGTTATGTTGGATTAATAGCATTTATGTCGCATGTACATGTTGTTTGAATCAGTATTTGTGTTTGTCTGTATTTATGTTGGAATTATAATTTATAAAGAATATAATTTCGGTGTTATTAGTATAAATTCTGTTTTCAGTTGTGCTATGTAAGTCACACTTACTGTTCGCACATGCAGACCGATCAGCTACGTTAGTTAGCTTCGGTAAAACAGTGAATACTCAACCATGCCGCATCTCAGACAGAGACCCACACTTACAGGTAACACGTTTTACATGCCTACACTTTGTCACCGTATAATGGTGCTCTCTACATACAACAAAATTAATAATGAACTTTGAGACTTAAAAACAGTGAGTCAGGTAGACAGAACAATTTCTAACAATATCTATGCATACACAAAGATAACATAAGTAAATGTAAATTCTTCTTCTATCATGTGGGTTGTGAGGTGGAGTACCAACCTAATGTAAATTGATTTTTCTTTTTCTTTAGAATGTGTAGAAGCTGTGGTCTATGTAGTGAAGTAACTACTCTTATGCTTGTTTTCACCAACATTCTTCTCGATAGTCCCCTGAATTGACAAAGCATATAGATGACACCTAATTCAAATTCAAAAATATCTTTATTCTTGAATTTGAATTTGAATTAGGTGTTACAATTGTTATACCTACAACAGCCTTAGTAACTCTTTTTATGCCAAGGTAGTGTGCTTCTTGGCACAGCTTCTCCTAACCTCCACCACTCTTCTCTATCTTGAGCTAGACATGAATATGACAGAAATACTGTCTACCCATCTGCCCTTAAATCATGTTATAAACCATTAACCAAATTTCCAAATAGATTTACTAAATCAGCATACAACTTTTTTCTATACTTGTCTGAGAGGAAACATAACACATGTTTAGCTAATTATCTTCCAGAGGATGTCATTAAACAGACAGATGTTAGTATTGTGTCTAGCAAGATGGACAATTAATTATATGGGTGGTGGGATGATCACCTGTTCTTATTCCTCATGTCCATCTTAGGACTTTTTACCAAAAGTAGCCCCGTTAGGTATTAAAGGCGTGAGTTTATGTATGTACTAGCTGTTACCCATGACTTTGTTAGTGTGATACCCTATTATTTTATGTTTATTTTTATTTTTTTAAAGAACATCTAGGGCACTGTGCCGAGGTTTTTCTTGCAGCTTCTTTTCCCCAGCTATACAGGTTGTGAGAAGCTGCAGTAGTTTTAGGCGGATGAGACGTTTGTTATGTAAAAATTGACGATTCAAAGCGTAACTGTGTTACCTACTGAATAAAGATATTTTTGAATTTGAATTAAAACTATAGAAATTTCATACAAATTTTGTCACCCCTTTCTACACCACTCATTATTATCAGCCGTACGACGCCCACTGCTGGGCATAGGCCTCCCCCAAGGATCTCCACGACGATCGGTCCGATCCCACACCACTAGGGGTAGAAAATTCGCAAAATCACCTTCTTATTTAGTATGTACGTCGTAAAAGGAACCTTTGAGACTACCAGCAGTTGTAGTTTCTGTGATTTCCTGATGAGTAAGTCAGTTACTTGACAGTTGACTTTTCGCTTTTATATATATAGATGTATATTGACAGATCTTGGAGCTAGGCGGAGGCGGTCGCAGAGCCGAGCGACGAGTGTCATGGCGGGAGAATGCGGCGGGCGCGCGCGTGCTGCTGTGGGCGGGCGGCGGCGCTGAGCCCGCGCCCTGGAGCCCCGCGCTGGAAGACCTCGCTAATTTGCATCTCTACCAGCTGCACGGGTGAGCTTATACATTCTTCATAGGTAATTATATCAACTACGTTATCGTTCGACCAGCCGTCGCAGCACGATTACCGCGCCGCGCTCGACTCGAATTATATCGAGAGCTTTGACCAATAAGCCCTATGATGTCTATCCACGTAGCGCCAATTAGTCATAGCCCTCCCTCCCCCACCCTCTATAAACCTCCCCTTTCCTTCCCTCGATATAAATCGCGCCTCGCGCGGCTCTGTAGCCGTGCAGAGTCTGTAGTAACATGCCAGCGCGTGGCGCGCGACTCTCTCCTATTATGCTACGACTGAAGGTACGTTTACGCGTTGTCCTGTAATGATTTTTATTTCTGCTTACTCCATAAAAGATTATTATAGTGATATGCGGTCTTTCTCTGTCTGTGTGTATTATTTAATCGGAAAAAGTACATTACATTCCTTGAATTCAACCCATCCACTCATTATTGGATATATATTAGACGTGATTTTTATAATCACATACGTAGTTTATGTTGGGGCGGGTAGAGCCACAAATTATGATTGAGATAACCCAGAACCGTTCCTGAAAATCATCCTAAAGGTGAGTGTAGACTTGACCATTTACTTGTAACAGAACATCGAACATTCGCCGTTTTTAAACACGATACTCGATGTATTATTACAACATTTACGACCAGAGAGAGAGATAGAAAGATACGTTACAGCTAAATGTTCACTCGCCGTAATTATTAATTACGTCGATCGAGCACAGCGTCGACCATTCACAACAACGTTACATTATATGGAAGTGCTCGAGAAAATTGAGCGTTTGCCTGCATTGCATCGTTCGTACGAATGTTACATTCCCCAGAAAAGGACTTTACTCACCCTATGATGGATAATTGGACTGCACATTATTGGAATGTTCCATTGAAAATCGCAATGCCATTGAATTCAGTCAACAGGTCAGTTGTAAATTATCCATTGTTACTTAACAATGAACCAATAAAAAACACACTGGCAAAAAATTGTGTCAACTTCAATTAAACAAAAGCATTTCAACATTTTCAACTGTATGCTGTTAAGAAAATTGGTTTATTATTTATTTTTAAAACAAATGTCATCACCTATCACCACACCCAGGACACTTCATACAAACGACCTCGTTTTACACAGACACTACACATTGACATTATCAACACGTGCAACTGTGTGTGACGTCTGAGGGCTGCCGATTACAATACCTATCATCATCATCAGCCGTACGACGCCCACTGCTGGGCATAGGCCTCCCCCAAGGATCTCCACGACGATCGGTCCTGCGCTGCCACAATGATATCAATATGACCTCAACACAATACCTAATTTAATCGTTATTACTTGGTTAGATAGGTAGTACTACTTACGAAAGATGCTTTTATAATAATCAGTTAATATTTATTTACCACACAAATCACAAACAAGAAATTTTGAACTAATTAATTTCATTCGCATTATTTTTACATCAAGCACTTAGCCTAGGTTTGATTTTATTGCAAATTATTAGCATGTTTTGGTGAAAAATCACTATTAAAAATAAATATTTATAGGCGCCGCGCATTCGTCCCAGCGCGGGCAATTACTATGAGGTCAAATATTCGAATCAGACGAAAGAACATCGGCGTCCAATTTCAAAATTCGAACATATAAACTAAACTGACAAAAAATAAAAACAATGGTCCGCGCGCAGCCTTCACGATTCAAGTCTAAACTGCATCTCTTAAATTCTTTTTTTTTACGTGACCTGTATTTGGCCGGATAAAACATCTCTTATCCCTTAAGATAATAAATATATTCTGAATATATTATTGTGTTGATTTTGTGATTTTTTTATTTTACAGACAACAAGTAACATTGCTGGCATATCACCAGTTGGAGAATGAGACCCTCTCTGCTGAGTTGGCACATAAGTGTGACAATATTATTCATATTGTGGAGCAGGTGGCCAATCATAAGGTGAGAATGGTCCTTCATCGATAACTTAAACACATACTTTACCTTGCAAATCCGCGAAAACCACCACAGATTGAGTATATACGACCCGTATTGTGATAGTGGTGGTTAAAATTGTTTTGACGTATTCTCACGACTATATCCCAATGGGGTAGGCAGAGTTACCTCCATCGCAAGATGAACTAAGTACTCACACCTGACTGAGCTTTCTGTTAGACCAACGTGATAGGTGAGCTGTATCGCCATCTATAATGGTCGAGGCAACAGTGTTAGTGAAGCAAGTCCGGTAACGGGATTCGAACCGACGCTCCTCGTGTGAGAAGCAATCCGGTGTGCCACACGACCACAGTGGTTCTATTGTCCTTCAATTAACCCCAATCACGAGATAATGTTGATCCGACCTATGACTCTTAGTTAGTTAGTGGGCTCTGTTTTCCGCATTTAGGCTCTAAGATGACCATGCGTGATATTTTTCAGAATCAGAATCATTTATTCAACGTAATTATCATGGATAAACTTGTTGAAGGTCAATGTAACATTTTTGAATTTACGTCATTTCGCAAGGTGTTATGGTTGAGGAGAAGAAATTACAAGAAACTGCAACAGCAACACATCTTTTAAAAACCAATGGTACACATTACAAGTTATTTAATAACTAGAGGAACACATTCAATACCAGAAATTTTTATCATTTAGGTAATCATTAATCTTATAATAAGCTTTTTTACATAAAGTAAGCTTCACGTGAGCTTTAAATTTATTCTCTGACAAATTTAAAATATCATCTGGTATTTTATTGTAAAAACTTATACATAATCCCAAAAAAAAAAAAATTAATTTACTTACTCTAGAATTTTGAACAACGCTACTGTTGGCTACGTAAGCCAACTTAACTTCTTCCAGAAGCTCAGAAGCCTCCTGGGGTTTTCACAGGCTTCGTGGAGCGACGAGCTATAGCAGCCCTAATAATAACCATTATTTTTTGACCCACAGACTGGCGTGGCGCTAGACTGGATCCGCTATGAAATGCCCAGCGGCGAGGAGAGGACAGAGCGCACCAAGTTATCGTCACTACGAGAAAGTGTGACGCGCGCGTCGCTGCCGGCGCCTGCGCGGGTGACGCAGCGCTCGCAGTGCGACGGGAAACTGTTGGCCGCGTGTATTGACGGCTCCATACATGTGGTGCATCATATAGCTGGACTCACGCATTCCACGAGGGCTGGCTTTGTAAGTACCGTCGAGATATACCTAGGTCGAAAATAAATTATGAAATTCTGATTACCTACTAAAGACCACACATTAGAGAGATTTAGAGATTTTTTGGGGGATTTAGAGAGATCTAAATGTGACAAAAAATCTATTTAACTATTATTTTTTCTTGGTTTAGTCAGTCCGCTCAGCAGTGGCGGATTTACAAATTTGCCGCCAGTAGGCTATTCAATTTTTGCCGCCCCTACTGACCTCTAAAATTCAATACGCTAGTTTAGTTCACAATCAAATTAATTAGTACTTTTATTCTGTTAATAAAATTGCAACTTTCGGATTTGTATTCTATCGTCCTCATTACATCGGCTTTTTCCCGTTATTAATATGATTGTGAAGTAAGTTGTGTCAGTTTCTAGATTTTTTTACAGCAGTCGATTTAGTGAAGTGTATACTGTTGAGCTAAAACAGCAGCATGTAAGTACTAATTATCATAATTCATGTCGTCCAAACCGTATCCGGCGACGGTGACTCCTGAATATCTATCCTGGATCGATGTTGTGGTGGGCTCTGATGTGGCTGGCGAAACCGAACTTCGACTTGAAGATCCGGTCATACGGCACACAATAAAGCTGGCCTGACGAATTGAGTGTGTGGGTTTTGATCGAGTCTTCCACATTTGGCGCTTTGCGTCGAGATCTTGTAAACGCTTCTTTTCAAATAAATTGACGCTCTTGTGAACGGCGCGGCGTCATTCCGGTCTAAGACAAACACAATCCACCCAACTAACTGTTGGTATCTCACATGCCACGAGATTGCGCTTAAGCACGTCTTTGTAACGCAGATATTGCCCACCATGTTTTCGCTTTCCGCTAGAGAGCTCGGAATAGAAAACTGCTTTCGGTAGTCTGCTGTCATCCATTCGCAAGACGTAACCGCACCATCTCAGTCGATGCTTTATGATGAGCGCTTCTATCCCGGATAGACCAGCACGACGCAAAACTTCTGTGTTAAGGCCGTTTATACACTCGTTCACAGTGTCCTGCATAAGTTGATTGCCGATGCAGCTTGGATGTCAG
The DNA here is from genome assembly GCF_024362695.1 of Pectinophora gossypiella. NCBI lineage: Eukaryota > Metazoa > Arthropoda > Insecta > Lepidoptera > Gelechiidae > Pectinophora > Pectinophora gossypiella. The sequence goes on from NC_065410.1 coordinate 6,493,454, forward strand.
GTAAACTGAGAACCGTGTTTATGTATGATGACCATAAGAGTCGTCCATTCTCATACCGGTTACGAAAGATGTCCCAGCCCGAGTCGTAATTGTCGGCGCTGATATTCAAATGCTGTACGAGCTTTTCTGGTTCACCTCTCAGTTTAGATTTCAGTAGCTGCAATTTTTACGACTTCGTTAGCATATAAAAATCGCAAAAAGACACCCACTTGTTATTTAACTCGGGTATATCAATTTTAGGCGTTGTTTTCTGGCGATTAGTGTCTCGACGTTAATTTTAGAAGCCGATTTTTCAAAAGCACTTTATTCTTGTCTTTAGATGAACTTGCCGTTTAGTTATCTTTCATTTGGACATCAATTGTAGGGCGTGGTGACATGAGAGATATAGATAGTTTTTCCTTGAACATCTTCTGTCGTGTTTTGTCGTATAAAGCTACCGTTTACTTGAATGACGTAGTCCATGTCAGGCGTCACGAGTGGTGCAAGTTTCCCGTGATTCATGCTAAACTCAGCCCAGTGAGCCTCCAAAGCCTCTAGACGTTTTTCTAGATAACTGAAAATCTTCCGTTGAACAGTATCCTTGGCGTAGTTGGAGGTGATTTGCTTGATGTTATCGTAGTTCACCTTCTGTTTCTCGAGGAGTTGATCTATGTTAGTTGCCATCGTGGCGTCAATTGTTAAAGCTTCGCTGGAAGAAGAACGTGCTAGTTACACAGTGATATGTGCGCTTTCTCAATGCAGTTGGTGAGACCCGCTTGCGGCAGGCCAAAAGCATCGATTCGCTATCACAGTCATTAACACAACATTCCACTCTAGTAGCTCGGCGATCAGCGCTCCACCTTCAGTTGTAGTTGTAGGATTTGATCGTTAACTCAAAGATTCGTTTAAGTAGGTTTATTTCTTTATTTGCGCTCGTGGCTAGTACGTATCGTTTACGTTGAGTGACCGTTTCACCAGCGGCGTAGCGTGGGTGTCGGCCGTCCGGGGCGGAAGACAATTTTGCCGCCCTTTTATTTAGATATTTCAATTTACAAATGACCACAGATTTTTTGTTTTAAATTTAATGATGTCTATATTCGTTACGCGCGTTTTTTAAAATATGAAAAATTAAATGTATATTTTTCAATCCTTCTGAGATTTTTTCTTAATATTTTTTCCGTAAGAACCTTGTACAGATTATTAGAAAACTACAAAAAAAAATTGCCAAATCGCTCAAGCCGTTTCTATGTTATGTCGTGACAACGGAAAACGGGTTTCATTTTTATATACGGGTTTTTTTTTGGGTTGATGAGGTTGGTAATCCACCTCACAACCCACACGATAGAAGAAGAATTTTTTATAGATTATAAATTGTGAAATTTTGTCGGCCCCTAAAAACCCGCCCCTGCCGCCTCCACTACGCTACGCCGCCGCTGCGTTTCACACTAATAATAATCGAGTGCACAGCGCTACCAAAAGCAGGGCGTAATGTTAGCAAAATATGTTCGGTTGAAGCCCGTACAGACGTAAGAATGTGCAGTACACTGTCCATTATACTAAAATATTAAAATTCTTGTCACTTGTTTCTTTATGTACTTACTTATATAATAATGTCTTTTTTATTTCTGTAAGACAAAAAAAAATTTTAGGCCAAATTTGCCGCCCCCTAAAATCTGCCGCCCTAGGCTTCAGCCTACTCAGCCTACTGGTAAATCCGCCACTGCCGCTCAGTCCTCTAGACTATAAGTTTCGTTGAGTGGACAAGTAACGTGTCAGGAGCTATAACCAGTGTCACATTAATTTTAATAAAGAAAAATGTAATAATAAATGCGACATTTTGTCACGTTTTACTCTGACGCAGTGGAGCGACGTGAAGTATGGTCTTTATACCCCCTCCGGTTTATTGAGGGGAGGCCTGTGCCTAGCAGTGGGATGTATATAGTGGGACGCTGTTTATGGTTTATGTTCATTTCTTTATATTGCAGATAGCGACTGACGTGCGGTGGACGGGCGACATAGTGGTAGCGACGGAGGAGGCTGGCCGGCTGCAGAGCTTCGACCGCGCGCTGGCGCTGCTCAATCACCACGCCAAGTGCCTCGACTTCACCTCCTACTTCAGGTACAACGACCACCACCGCTACATCACTATTTCGACCAACATCTTTTTTTTGTTTATATTATGTTTTGTTTTTTGGGAAGTTTTCTTTTTTTTATTCTATTGTATTGTTACTGTGGCCTGTAATAAAAAATAATTTCTTAATTTCTTTCGTTATAATTATCTACTTTAAAAACATATTATAAATAGCATGTTAATAAAATAAAAATATATACATTACGAAAAAATTAAGTAAAAAAAATACTTATCAAAATGAAATCAAATACTCGTGTATGTAGTTATCATCAAAAATCCTTACTCTCACTAGGGGGCAGGTTAGGTTGTTGATACGGGCCCTCACAGGGCATTGTAGACTCAATAAGCACCTACACAAAATGGAGCTGACCGAGTCTCCTCTATGCAGATTCTGCTTAGGGGAAGATGAGACGCCACTACATCTGCTATGCAGCTGTGAGGCTCTCATACATAGTAGAAGCCGTACACTTGGGGGCCACATAATGGACCCCCAGGAAGTCATGGAGCTTTCTCCCAAAAAGACGTTGGATCTATTCGAACGGATCGGTCTAGAGGAGGATATTTAAATGTAGGGATTTAAGGTCACAATAGATCTGTCAAGGTCGCAGTGACCTCGCGGGCCGCATTCGGTCCGGCCCTCACAACTTTCAAATAATAATAAATAAAATGTAGGTATCTGATTAAACGATATTACGAAATGCAAGTTATCTCTATAAGAAATCTGTTCTATTCCATCTTGAGTGAAACCTCAAAGAATCTACAAGCACAGCGTTTATGCGCAAACCCATTAGTAAAGAACTCTCCTTGGTCCTTCTAGTTTTCTCGATTCTTCTCGAACTCCGGACAATCCTGATAAGCGTTGAGATCTTTACGTTGCGGATAAAAACTGCCCTTTTCTCCCATCAGGTGTCGCTACTGTTGAGTGTTCTTAAATTTTGACAGTTCCCCATACTATTTGAGTAGGTACAAATATATTATTTGATTATATTTTTACACTATGAACCTTAGCGCAGCATTAAACTGCAAAAAGAAGAAAAACTTATTTTCAATCATAACTTCCTTTTTACAATTGACTGCTTTTCTTTTTCGTAACTCATCCTTCAGACGGGATACAACTCACGTTGTTCCATATTTTAAACCAATTTATCACGAATTTTAGCTGGACAGTATGGAGAACTGTCAAAATTTAGGAACACTCAACAGTGCTGCCACCTACACAAATGCAGTTCAAAACTTCTAGTTTTTTTCCTCTATAGGGAACAGTGGAAGAAGAGAGGTGATACCTTTGCCCAGAGTGTACAATTTTGGTACAATTACACTAATAATCTATTTTTATTTCATAAGTACAGAGGCTTTTTGGCGGGAAACGGGACAGTTGCTTTCTTCATTGAATAATCTAAATAATTAATACGAAGTGGTGTTTTGTGGTTAAGATCGCATTAAGTTAGTCGGAAAATATTCGCGACAGTGTTATTATATCGGAATATTCGGTGGACAAAGTGTATCTACCTATTTTCGCTTCGTGCCAACAAGCCGCTTCATAACTCAAAAGTTTATGCGGACTTTTGAGTTAATTCGTTTGGGGTTCGGAGTAGGAGTCTGCTCCGAGGGTGGGGGCTTAGGTTTCTTCATCATCACCCTTCATCATTTCATATGTAACAAAAAAAATACGTAAGACATGGTTGTATGGGCATAGTTCCCTTTGCCTTACCCTTCGGGGAAAATCAAAACAAAATCATAAGTACAGAATTTGTTTTTCCCAGAGATTCGAGGCGACTGCAGATCTTAGCCACCAAGCCGTCTCGAGGCGGTCCGCTCGTGTTGGCTTCATTCTCCGGTGGGCCGCTCACCCTGCTACGTATCATGCACCCACGATTGTTGACTGTAAGTTTTTAGTCTGTGGTTTTTAGCATATTGACAAAGAATATCGTATCTGAAGCAATGGTAGCTGAGTTGGGACGCTTGCCTCTCACTTTGAGGTCGCAGGTTCGAATCCAGGACAGGCTTCGAATGATTGTCGAATTTGTTTTAGAATTCATGTTTGGACCATAAATGGTTATCACGTGCTCAGCGGTGAAGGAAATCATCGTGAGGAAACCCACATTTCCGAGAAATGCTTTTATTTATGTGACCTAACCTGTATTGGGCTGGTTTTCCCTTCGCGGTTTAGAAGGTCAGACAGGCAGTCGCTTCTGTAATAAACCGCACCTGTCAAATCTATGTTAGGTAAGATCCTATGAAAAACGGGATAATGGAGATGACATATAATAACGTATAATTATACCTGTAACGGTAGCTCTCCCGTTTTTTTACAGGATATCAGTGGGTTCGTATTTTATAAGGACATTCGGTCTTACTATTTTAAATATATTTGCAGGCGTGGGTGCGTGCAGGGCGCACGGGTAACGCGGTGTCGTTGCTGCGAGCTTTGGACTGGGAGGCGGAGGGCACGGAGGGGTTGTGGTGTATCAATCGCATCGTGTGTGCCGCGCTGAGGGCCGGCCTGCAGGGAGCAGCTGGTAATATTACCATAGAGTATAGAATACAATAGAAATTGTTTATTATAAAAGGACGCCACACAAAACAATTACAAAAAGCATAGGAGGATGTTCATTAGAATAATCATAAGGTGGTGGTGGACGTCCTGAGATAAAAGGGCCTCACTCGGCACAAGTCGCGGCGTGAACCACGACGCTGGAATACCAGTGTTTGTAGTATGGGTCCTCATAATAATGAGGACCCTGCTGGGTGAGGCACGAACGTCGTGTTCCGCTCATACAAAAAGAAAAGAAACTCATTCTTATCGTGTGCTGATTAACGCATAAGTATCTAATCTGAGGCTAAACGTGCCTTCCGAAGCACGGATTGATCGAGGGGAGGTCTGTACTAAACGTGGGACGTATCTAGGCTATATGTTATGTGAGCATTAAAGTGTTTACCTGTGTGTGTATGTCCGCCCAGGCGAGGCGGCGGCGCAGGCGGCGCTGGGCGCGTACCTGGCCCCCGCGGCGCCGCACGGGCCGCAGGCGGAGCGCCTGGCTCCGGCGGTCCATGACCTCGCGAGAAAGTTCTTCCATCATCTACTCAGGTACACCTATCTTCTAACTTTATTTAAAACTCTCAATCAAAGAAATCAAAAACCTACATAAAGTTATCAACCGTATCCACTCCGATATTCCTTCTAAAATGATTGTTAAAAATGCGTACATTTATTTTCTTCTGACCTTTAATGTCTTCAATCACACAACACATTTTGTATGAGTTTTATTATCAGTGATCGGGATATATACTGCCATTTGCGACATTTGTCGTTCTAACATGGATATGTCACTCAAATCTCGATACACAATATTCGATTTATTTTGTGAGTTATTTTAGGAATTTGTATTGTTTTTGTTTATTTATTATTATTTATGTATTTTTGTTTTTATTGTTTGTCTGGAACAACAAACTTTCACATATTTTATAAGATTAGTAGGACTGTACTTATGGTATCTCGAACTTATTGACTTTTATTTAATACAAGTTTAATAATTATATTCAGAAAAAGAAAGTAAATTGAATATTATGTAGTACAATGTAATACAAGAAGAAGACAATATTATAATGTAACGTAATCACGCAATCTCAAAAATCTCGTGGTCTTTTTTTTATATTCGGGTTAACAACAGTTCACTATTATATGTATAATTAAGGGGTTATAACTTTGTGAAACCAATTATAATTATTATTAAGTCATATCTACATTAACTACGACATTCAGGGTTATTGACCCCAAATGGCACTTCCTATCCCGGTCACAGGTTATTATTAAACAGCACAGTGAATTTGAATGCAACATGAGACTGAGTCGAACCACAAGTCGAGACATGAGTTGTGGAATATTAAAAAAAAATATGTATACAGACGCGGTCGCGTGGAGAAGGCCCTCAGCCTGGCGGTGGACCTGGCGGACTGGGACCTGTTCGTAGACGCGCGCTGCGCCGCCGCCCGCCGCGCGCTACCCGCGCTCGCGCACGAGGCTGCTGCGCTCGCCGCGCACTACGCGCACGCGCACGGTACGCCGCGGAGCTACGTGTACATATACATCGGCGGTCCTATACCCCACCCCGGACACTATACGTACACAAATCTTACCATGAGCTGCGTAACGCGGCAGTGCGTAAGTATGTACTTACTGCTTAGCCCAGAGCGAGTGAGGTCCGCGTCGAAAATGCTGCTGGGTGGGGAGTTACCGGTTTTTTTTTATTTATTATAAACAATTGCAAAGTACATTTTTATATTTAATACAGTACCTCTCAAACTTAAAAAAGTTTTACCGTGCAAATCTATCTATACGTAGCAGCCTATATACGTCCCACTGCCTCCCCTCAATCAACCGGTGGGGGTATGGAGCATACTCCACCACGGTGCTCCACTGCGGGTTGGTGGAGGTGTTTTAACGGCTGACAGCCGGGACCAACGACTTAACGTGCCCGAAGCATGGAATCATCTTGTTCAGACAATCAGGTGATCTGTACTATTAATCTTTAATCTATGACAATACTAAAACATTACATCTTTTACGTTACAGAATCAGACTGCTCCGACTCATGTTCGCAATGCAGCTCGCATTCGTACTCTGGTTCAGAGGTGACGACGAGCGCGTCCTCCGAAGGCCCGGCCACCAAGCCGCCGCCGCTGCCGCGCGTGCCCCAACCCACCATCATGCCCGTACACACACACTCCGAGCCAATATCCACCAACAGCATCCGACCGAACCTCCACCAATACCTAGAAAGAGACAACACTATATGGAACACAGCTGTTAGAGACGACACGCACGTCAACGGATACAATGACCTCAAACCCATTCTCAGTCAAAGCATGAAGTGTCACAGCGTCGACAACGTGCTATCGAGCTATAAGCAGAACTCAAAGCATACTCTCTTACCTATAAGCGAGACAAAGTCCCATCTAATGCCTCACGACGATAGAATGACTCCGGCCCATTTCAGACACTTACTCCAAACAGAACTAAGAGAAGATGTGCCAAATACACTGTACCGTTACCAAAGCACGAACAATTTTTTTCCAAGCACAAGTGTTAGCAGACAATATAGACACGATGGCGACATCCCTGAGAGAACGAGTCGCGCCGGAGAGAAGAACAAAGTTAAATTCTCGGATACCGTTACCATTGCTGTTATGCCGGTAAGTCTGTTTGAATTAGCCGTTTATGTGTAGAAGGCGGAGTAGGACAAAGCCACGTGTCTTTATAACAGCCTATCAGCAAACAAATCTCTTTTATCTTGATAAATATTAAAAATACTTTCTTTCTTTCTAAATGCGAAACAGAATTGCTTTGTTACGCTTTCATGAAGAAAAAAGAGTAGTAAACACTTCATACATAAATCTTATACTTACCGTATGCCGCCTAACGCGTAGGTGCGAGCGATACACACGCGTCCGTGCACACCGTTACGCCATGTAAGACCCAGAGGGGATGAGGTCGGGCCCGATACGAATTGGCGCGGAGCGGGGGGTCACCTTTGTATAGGTAATGTTATTGTTTATTGTAGTAATGTTACAACGTCCGCAGCCGCCCCCCGCGCCCGCGTGCCCGTCCCCGGCGCGCGAGCTGGCGGCCAGCCTGCCGCTGTGCGCGCCGCACCGCTACCTGGCTGCCTTCGCGCCGCACCCGCCGCCCCACGCCACACACGCCACCCACGCGACACACGCCACCCATGCGCCGCCCGGTACTCCGCTAGACTACGTCGAAGTGTGACACACCGCATGCCTGCACGATGCACATGTTTGTTATCATTTCATTGCACTTTATCACAGCCCTCAACGCTCAACGTCACGGGAAATAATAAGTCACATCAAACATGCACTATAGTCATGTAGTTTTTTTCTTCACTATTTTTGTTTCATAAGTCAAGATCAATGAAATGCTGCATTTCTCGCACTTGATCATATCGAACCGCTGCTTGCCATTTCGTACACGCCAACATTATCTTTATTGTTGCACGAAGAATGTAGTACTCAATAAAAGTGTTAAAAGTAACCAAATTCAAAGTCTGATAGAGTGAAAGATAACTATAAAAAATATGTTTGCTTGTTACGCATGTCGATTCTTTGTTACGCTCTGCATGAAATTAAAGTGTCAAAGGAAATAGCATGAAAATGCACAATAACAATTTCAAAAAAAAAAGTATTACGATAGAAAGGCATACTTCCTTTGGCAGCTAGTATGCTGGTAATTAAATTTTGTTCAAAACACAATATTAAACCTTTTGCGATAGAATTAGAGTGGATAATTACGTAAAAATAGGTCCAGGATCAGTCCTATGGGCCAGGATCCTTATCACACACAGATCAAAGATTAACCCAAAGACATTAGGTTCTCTGTCCAATAGAGTGGCCTGACCTTTTTGTGTAGATTGAACCAGCAACTTGAATTCAGAATGTCGGCTGATTCAACAGTCTTTTTAGTGTGTGTTTTAGTAGTTGAAACAGCGCGTGACTCCCCTGTGAGTTCACAAGTTTGAACTCGAGTACGGGCCTAAACCAATGATTTTCGAATTCATCTTTGGATCATAAATGGTTATCACATGCTCATCCGTCAAGGAAAACATCGTGAGGGAACCCATATACCCGAGAAATGCGTTTCGGGGTACGTAACCAAACCTGTATTGGGCTGGTTTTTCCTCCACGGGTTAAAAGGTCGACAGACAGTCGATTCTGTAATATATACCTCTCTTATCTTCAGGTTAAGTAAGCGGTAGGTGAGCTCCGTGAAAACGAAATAGCACTAGTTAGAGGAAAGTGTTAAGAGTTACATACCTTCAGTTGTATAATGATGTTTCACATTGTAGGTACTTTCTTGTTTTATCTCATAAAGATTTTTGTTTTGTTTCAGAAAATTCCGTTCAAAAACCGCCTAAAATAAAAGTCGTCCATTTTGGCATGGTATAGTAATAATACCTTTGAGTGACCGAAATCGTATCCGTCCATTTACATAGCATTTACGCGTACATTAGAGAAAGCCAGAAATGTGTATTTTTATATAAATATGTCCAATAAGTATAATTATTTACTCAAATAACAACAAATCTTAGTATTGTAAAATATTGCTATAAAATATATTTTTATACATTATATAAGGGTGTATACCATCCATATTTTTACAATATCTGTGGAATATACATGGTTGTGAAAAAAAGTTGTTTTATTTAACATAGGTAGAATATATTGATAATTAATTGAAACCCCATTAACTTTTATTACGTCACGCTCGTAATATCTTTTGCTTCGGGCAGGGCAAAAATCATCATTTCTAGTGACAGATTGAGCCTTCCATCCAATCAGCCTGTATCATTCCAATGCTGGCTAGGCCTTCTATATTTTGCACCATATTTTCTGGTCCTGCTCTGACCTCATTCGAAACTTTCCTGCTGTTGAAACAACGTCATCTGACCAGAAATGGCCACATTATTGCTAGTTTGCATTGCGCACACTTACTTTACAATACTGCTTTCTGTGGCCATTTGAACCCCGGCGAGAATTGTCGTGTGTGTCCCCCCCCCCCGGAAATATTGACTTCACTCCAAATTTTTTAATTTGTTCTATGCTAAAAGTTCGTATACCAATGTACAAAGATATGCCAACGTTCACTGCAGAGTGAGCTTTGCCCGAATGCCGGCTGTTATTTAAAGCCCTTCGGACTCGTGGTCACACCAGGTTTTGCCCACCACTAACCGAACTACAGCTATAGGCTCAACAGTTCGGTTTGACGTCATAACCGTACTAATGAGACTAAAAAGGGCTCAGTAGTACGTGACCGGACAAAACAACCGTACTACTGAGACTAGAGGAATATTGAATGACTACTGTAAGAGGAGATGCTGAATTAAATACGAAATAGTTTTTATGTGTATAATTGCGCCATTATTTATTTAACAAGTTTTTCAACTGCCGTCATCAAAAACTAACAACAAAGAATTCACCCTTTTCTTTTTAAAACCACAGTCTAAAAATGTACCGAACGTAACAAGTTTCAATTACGCCTGTATCAATTTAATATTGAGCCTCCTTGCTAGATTATACCAACTATATTCCACCAAGGAGTATTATTTTGATTGTTAAATAAAATAATTGCGTAATAATAAATAACAGCTCAGCTCAGCTTAAATTCTATCAGCACAGCACAGCTCAGCTTTTATCATCGGTACAGCACACCACAGCTATACAGCCATCAGCGATCTCTGCCCGGCAATTGTAACACTACTATTCTCTTCAAGAGCTTCAAAAAGGTAAATGCGTGATAAATGTCGTGAGATACATATCTCTAGGGACATGTCGCTGTGGTAACGCCACATATTAGCACTACATGAGGCATGATATATATATAGGTGAATTGAAGGGATTCTGACTGAAAGAAAAAATTTTTGAAATGTATTTATTATTACTTGTAATAATTTTAGTTTCAGTTACATTTTTAGAATGGTATTTTCATTTCAATGATGGAATTGATAGTACTAAATTAGATGGTTTAATCCTTAAGCTTCTTCTTGGGGCGAAGGTTGTTGGTGTGGCCACACTTGGTCTTGCGGCAGTTGGTCGCACGGGGATGCAGGCGAGCATAGCACTTGCGGCAGATCATCTTGTCGCAGTTGTACTTCATAGCCAGAATACGTAGGGAGGGCTCAATGGTACCTGTAAAAACAAATTGAAACTTATTGCTTATATATTCCTTTATGTTAAAAGATCAGAATGAGCTTGAACAGCTAGCAGTGGATACTCGAGAACTCGAAATACAAAAATAATGTTAGGGAGATATTTGTTTTAATTTTTCTTTTATGTAACCTTAAAATATCCCCTAGCAATATTTAAAATCCAATTGAATTACTCTAGTTATGTGTTAATTTATAGAATTATACTGTCAAGAGATACAACAAAAACATTTTGACACATACCTCCACGGAGCCTCAACACTAAATGGAGAGTAGACTCCTTCTGGATGTTGTAGTCTGATAGTGTGCGACCATCCTCAAGCTGTTTGCCGGCGAAGATCAGTCGCTGCTGATCGGGAGGGATACCCTCCTTATCCTGGATCTTTGCCTTCACATTTTCGATGGTGTCTGAAGCCTCCACCTCAAGGGTGATGGTCTTCCCCGTGAGGGTTTTCACAAATATCTGCATTGCAGTTCTGGAAAAAGATTTATTTTATTGGACAAACATTTACTGAATTTTTGGTGATCTATGATCACGGCGGTCCAAGAACTGAAACTGAAAAACAAAAGCAGATCGAGCTCGTCAAAATGACACGCCACGCGGATTTTCAAATTTCGAATGTAAATGCCAATACAAGGTTAGGTAGGCGGTTACTGTTGCACACTATGGCTTTTTTCGATGGCGTATATATCAAACAGTAGGTTAAATACGAAATATAACTCGTAGGACTCACATAAAGTAACAAAAGTATTATATTTTACAAGCTCACCTTTTACTACAACGTGCTCAAAAAGAAAGAATCTGTCAAATTCGGGAAATAAATATGGCGGACATACCGTTCAAAAATTCTGAAATTAAAATTATAGTGAAACTCATGGTAAATTTTGAAAAAATATCCTATTGTTGTTTATCGCTCAAGAAAGGAAAGTAAATTTTGTGTTAATATTAGTTATGTAGTTATAGTATTATATAGTTAGCTTCTGAAAATTAATATATTGTTTTCTACGATTTTCAAAATGAAATCAATACATTTTTTAGATTTCTAAACGACATCAAAATGTTACAATATGAAAAAATATTTAATTTTATTATTATTATTTACAATTATTTAATTTTATAACTTGCATAAACTCTAGCTACAGTAATTTTTATGTCAGTCAGTACAGTACGATCTTTTGATATTGTATTAAAAGACCTACCATCCCACTTATGGATTATAATCAGCAAATATTTTCTTTAAGAATTTTCCTACGAATTTTACGGATGGCAACAATTCTAGAAAGATTTGTTCTTAACATTAGATACAAAATAATACAATGGCTAATCAGAATCTTATTTATTTACCAAAATACAGTAACAATACACAATTTTAGTAAACTTTAGATAAAGCATTAATTAGTTGATTAGTATTTACATAAATTCTGTATTTCATTTTATTTGTATCTTACGTCAGTAACAGTAACATTATCATAATATAATAGCTGAATAGTAATTTTTGAACGTGTCGTGAGGAGTTGTTTCGTAACAGCTCAGATTTTCTTCATTTTTCGTAGAAAAACACCTGGAAATAAAAATGTACCACCAACTTAGCAAAATGTCCGGCCGCCTGGTAGCTGCTACTCACTTGCAAAGCCCACTGTTTCCTGTTGTAAGTGTTTTTGCGTAACTAGATATATGTACTATTGAAGTTTCAAGTAACCCAATATGCTTATCTCTTAATATTCTGGTACCTACTAGGCACCAATTGCCCTGCAACGAGCGGAGCCGCCTAGCATCCAATACAACACTTCTCATTTGTCTACGGTGACCGAGGCTGCCTGCGCCGCACCTGGCAAGAGGAGGCTCGTTCCTGGCACCAACATCCCCTATCCTCCCGTACCGGAGACCATCCGTAAACGCCAGGACCAATTCCAGGTAAACTATTTCCGTGTATTAAAACATAATTTATACTTCTATCAACTGATCAAATGTGCGTTAAACAAACTAACCTTCTTCCCAATACTAAATTAAACAAGGTGTGTTAAGTGTTTGACAGCCAAGGAAAGTTCAATCGAATTATTTGGTAATTGGATTCAGTTTTGCTTTACTGTCAAATACTAAAACATTCACCACTTGTTTGTGTTATATTCACAAGCAGTTAGTAAATAACAACATACTAAAGTATTTTCTTTATACTGTTTTCAGAAAGACAATGACGTTCCAGTGTTCCTGAAGGGTGGTCCTCTTGATGGTATTCTCTACCGTTTGACCATGGGACTATGCATTGTGGGTTTGGCTGGTGTCGTACATACCATTTACTCCCATGCTGTTCCCAAAAAACAGTAAATATTTATTAAATTAATGTATTAGTTGCCTGTGTTATATATATTATAGACAATCGAAGCACTCTTAATAAAGGGAAATTTAAATATGATTTTTTTATTTCTGAAACAAATACATAGTTATATTTGGTTCCATTTTCCTTTACCAAAAGACAATGCATTCATACAGCAGGAATTCTATAAATAAAACAAGCATGAAGAGATGATTTTAAACAATTCTCTATATTTCATATAGATATTTATGTAACAATATAAACACTGGCCTCTTATGATGCCTTTGTGACAAACATAGCAATGTTGAACAACAGCATCTACATGTTATGCGCAAAATTTGTCATTCATTCAATATTTTCAATTATTAATTTTAGAAACATTAACATCAAAATGAACACTTTATTATAATACATTTCATTTCTACAGAAACATGGAACAGTCAGGTACATTATGGATATTTTAAGGACAAATTAATATAATAAAAATGGTAGGTATAAATGTTGTAAAAAATTCATAAAAGAGATTTAAAGGGGTTTGGGTCCATCCAATAATGACCAAGCATAATCATTCATTACGAATGTTCTATTTGTATCAAAGTAACATTTGTTAAGAAAAATAATTTCTACTAAAATAAATGCTATAACACAGCCGTAACAAATAAATGGAGTGGCATCTTAATCTAAAATGTGGACCCATAAATCAATAAAAAATAAATTCATTTTCTGAGATTTAAAATAAACTAAATACAATAGGTACTCACTATAAAAAACATTCATAATTACGTAGGTACCTATAATACGTATCAATCTTGAAAATAATAAAAGGAACTCTTTTTAGGTTTTTAACAGGGATGCGTGTATAATGATCTATTTTCTAAACAATTGCTTATACTACAGCTATGCAAACATGATTCAAATGCACAATGACATACAGAAATTACAAACTTATGCATTATAATAGGTACCTATATCCTATCTTACGTTATTTTAAATAAATACTGATTTCTAAGATTGCACATTTACAAATTAATCTTTTCGTTGCTTGAGAACATGTATAATTATGTTTAATAAAGCTGAACAGACAGAAAAAACATGATTGGCATAGAATATCAGTCAACAAATTATAATTTAGCTAGAGTCTCGTTCATTTGTTTCGTAATAACAATCAGTTCATTTAAACTTTGTTCATTTGTTGAAGGATCGGAATCCTAATATGATGGTATCCTGTCCTGATATGTACTTATGCAGCTAAAAAGTTCATTAAAATAAATTAGTGAGTAACATATTTATAATAACATTACAGCAAATCATATGCCAGCATTACTTAGTAGGTAGGTACACACAATAATGTAGAGGTACAATATTCGCAACATGTGTAAGGTGTAACACTTAGCGATATTATTATATTCCATGTAGGTAGGTACGTTAACTATAATCTCAAAGCAAGGGACGTACATACAATATACGGCATAATACTACTCCTAAGTTACTACTCGATTGTTCCGACTCGACTGAGACAGTATCAATACATCGCTGTATTTTATGTGACCGGACGTGGACGCGCCGGTAAGGGGGGCGGAGCTCCCTGACGCGCGGGCACGGGCGGCGGCGGGCCCGTGGGCGGTGGGGAAGGGCCCTCCGTGGGGGGCGAGCTGCTTGGCGGCGGAGGCGGCGCGCACGTGGGTGGCGGGACGCTGGTGGCCGGCGGGGGCGACATCGGCGGCGGGGACCCGACCGGCGCCCCGGCCTCGGGGGTAATGGGGGTCATCGGCGCCGGCCGCGGCGGCGGCGGCCGGGCGGGGCTCGCCGTCGGAGCTCTCGACGGTACCAACGGGGTAGGAGACGGCGCCGGGGGTCTACTCGGCTGCTGTCTCCGCGGAGTCGGTGGCGCCGACCTGAGTGGCCGCTCGGGCTGAACTTCGCCGAATAGCGGCACCGTATTGTTAGAACATAAACTTATTTCCAAGCGAACTATATCGGTCCAATTAGGAGACTTTAATGTTATCGACAGAGGAATCGAACATACGCAGATCTGACCCTTCTGAGCGGCGGCTAATGCGTTTTGACCGTCTCTAAATGTAATGCTTAAGGAATGTTCGTCTATGAAGCGAACTAGAGTGACTTCCCCGATAGTGGCCAGTTCTTGCAATACCGCCGCCATAACGTTGTCGTCGAATACGGACTCCTCACTGTTAATTTCCTCGAAGGGCTGAACTATGATGCTTGCATCTGGAGGGCCGAGGTCTTGCACGACTTCGTAAAAAACTTCCATACACTTAGTGTAACTGACTTGTAATACCTCGATTTCCAAAATCCCGATCACTGGACGGTGGTCGCTTTGCTTCAGCTCGGCTCGGCCGTAATACAGCAATTTGCCCGCGGCTAGCTCCGAAGATGCTTCAGGTTCTATTGTATGTTTTCTGCTTCGCCATAAAATACGGTCTGTCCATGCGGGAGCACGGCATTTCTCGCTTGTATCGTAATCATCACTGAAGAGATCGTACTTGTAAGTGGGCGGGAATGTAATCTCTCCCTCAAAACAGTTCTTGAACACCAAATCTTGAGATTTTTGTTTCAAAAGTTGGTCATTTTCTAGAAGGCGTTGTAAATTATTTTGTGATACCAACAATCGCACCTCATCCTTATCTAAATCTATGCGATAATTGAAATCACCACACCAAAATACGTAATCATGTGAATACAATGATCTGCCCATAGGAAAGGCGACTTTTCTCGTTATTTCTGCATAGTCTGCGTTTCGCTCTGTGACTTGAGATTGACCAGCAGCAAAATGTGCGCAAACAAAACACAATGAGGATCCATATATAACCATTCTAATTGCCACTGCACCCTTATTGCCGGTCGCGCCTCCAAGTCCGGTTTTCACAGAATCAAGTGCAACATCTCTTATGTGAGGAATTAAATCTTTCCTAACAAACAGAAACAAACAAACACCAACTAACTGATGACTTGAAAGAAGAGTATAAGAGGCATCTCTGCATAGTACTTTCTCTAATTCTTCACTCCAAGCTCTGGCATTTTCTGAACTGGCGGCCATGATATTGCTGGCATTTAAATCAACAATTTCTTCAAAACCAATTGCAAATATATCAGATGGTTGATCTTTATTTACAGTGCTGACTAAAGAAGAATTTGGACAATCCAGGAGCCAATCAGCCAATGACACATCTTTGAAAACCAGACTACGAAAGTGCTTACCTCCATTAACATTGTAAGTACCAATTGTGATTCGGATGCTGGTGGGCTGTGTATATTCATTGGCTCTACGAACCATCTCTCTTAGCACTGGAGTGGATGTGTGCAGTAAATGTGATGGTAATAAGATACGGGTACGGTCTGCTAGTTCTGAATTTAAAGTAGAGCCCAACAAAAGTATATCAATAGCTTCTTGTTTAGTATTATCTAGTAAATTGTTTTGAATAGTTCGAGCAGCAGATCTCGCCCCATCCATCAACTTTGAGCCACCTTGGATGGCACCAGTGCCCGCATAAATTTTAGATATTTCATTTCCATTGTTTACCCACATCTGCCTGAAAACTTCTTCAAATCTGGTGACATTTTGTTTTTTATCAATGCACTGTAGTAGCATCATTTGAATTGCTAACATTTCCAAACCTATAAATGTTTGTATAGAGTTTGTCCTGTCCAAACAATCTAAACAATTTGTGCGAATAGCCCCCTTTTGTATATTATAGATATCAATACCTTTCGCACTGAATATGCCAATAGTGTCATAGTACTTTTCAATGATTTTCTTAAATTTTCCCAAAGCAGTTTCAACTGATGCAGCCCTAACTTCTTGGTGATAGTCAAAGATGATTTGTATGACATCAGAATGAGGTGATTCATTGATATGTTTCTGGAATGCATTGCTCAAAGTAGCTTCACCTTCACTGCCTCCAATCATACTGGATCCTAAAAGATTCACTACTATCACAGAACCATAATTACGTTTTAATTGAGTGAAATGCCTGTCACATGCACTAGTTGATGCATCATATCCTCTGGACATCTTCACTTTATGAGATCCAACTTGGATACCAGGCTGCTCCCAGAACAGTGGAACTGAGCCCCTGGTTTGTATATATGAAGCCACTGAATCATCAATGTATATAGCTTGTTCTGTTTCAACAAAGTTAGCAACATTGCCATCATCATTACAGCCTCTGACATTAAACCTAGTGCCTGCACGCTCGCAGCTGAGTCGAGAAACCAGAACTGCGCGTGCTTGTCGATGACCCACATAGATAGTTCGAATTTCAACAGAGCCACACATGGCCCTAGTGAGCCACTCTTCACAGTCTATCCCATACCTGATCAAATGAATGAATAATGTACGATTCCAGAAGAATCTGTTGTCTGGAATCGCTCCCTTGCTTTTTCTTTGAGCGCATAACGTAAGATCAAAGAGATTATCATTTGTTTTGCCAGAATTCCATGAAAAATAAAATGTCCCAGAATTTAATAATTTTCTCACTTCTGACACTTTATCATCTCCTTGAGATTGATAAAACAACGGCAAGAACTGTGTTTGTGTTATTTTAAACACTTCTACGTCACCGACCTTTCCCACGGAGCAGCAGCCCGTGACGAGGACGAGGTACAGTAGGCAGCTTTCACCGGCGTTTAGCTGTAGGACTCCCAGGCACCCGTAAGCATCAGCAATCTTATGATATTGCTTACGAAGAGTTTCCGTTTCTTGTGACGACAACGCAACTACAGCTTGAGACTCGAACAGTAGCGCCGTATCTTTATTTCTATGTTGTAATATTATACTGTATGGATTCGGCGGTGACGACTTCTCGAGGATTTTAAAACCCTTTGACATAGCCATGGCTGCTGTAGGTCGTGATTACACGCAGCCAAGTGCTATCCGCCCCCCGTTTTGTCTTATTTTTATCACAACACCGATTTCCACACGGATTTTGTGGACGATCGAATCGACCACAACCGAAATGTCAAACAAATGTCATTTTAGTACGCCCCCTACACGATGAACGTTAAACTATTGTTTTTTTTTTATAGGGACTGGCTGGCTGGCCCGAATTTACAACAAAGTAAAAGTGAGAAATGAGGTTTTAGTTTTTTGTTTAGTTGAAGGATGTTCCAGCTGTTTTTAAAGTAACCACGTTGGTCAATGGTGGGGCATCGTATTCTACTGAATAATATTTATTTGTTACTTATTACCAGATAAGATTTTGAAATCACAATTTTTTATTATTACTCTTTATTGCGATTTATTTTCGATAGTTCGTCAACACATAAACGTGAAGTACATACATACATAACAGCCTGTATAAGTCCCACTGCTGGGCACAGGCCTCCCCTCAATCAACCGGAGGGGGTATGGAGCATACTCCACCACGCTGTTCCACTGCGGGTTGGTGAAGGTGTTTTAAACGTGAAGTAGGAGGAATCAAATAAAACAAACGAATATATAACAATGATATTTTTTATTTACATACATAACAACGTAACATATTTTATATACATAGGTATATTTTTTTACATAGAGGTATTGGTGCTGATTCACTGATTTTAATTTAGTTTGACAGCTCTAAAACTAGCTTTATCTCTATATTGCACTCGTTGTAAGCGAAAATCGCGAAGATTTTTGAAGCTGTCATACTAAAATAAAATAAAGTTTTGTATGCTGGAATCGGCACCAATATTTTTAATTACAAACTAAAATTTACGTATTTGTGATACATCGCTACCGATTCTGGCGGCACGGTGACATGTCCCGTGCTGCGGGCGACATAATCTCGGTAGACGTCGCGGGCGGCGCGGGACACGGTCGGCGGGATCACGTGGGTCGTGCTGTCGATTGTGAACGCGCTGCTCACCGTCATCACTATGTGAATGTCGCTCTCGTAATGCGGATTCGATCGCCGGTCGAAGTTGACGTAGCGCTTGTAACTAGAAATTATTAAAAAATGAAGTATCATTTAATTTTGCTTATGATAAAATCTCTTCATTGTCGAATGTCCGGAAAGGAAAGCTTTTGAAGTAATTATCTCGCAACACGACGAATATGACCAAAGCTCTTGTCTTGTTTTTTTATACTATTTGCGCTCTATCATGATGCGGATGACAACTGTCAGAATAGTAAATTTTCTTAGTGTCTCTTTTGTATTACCTACTCTATATTTATTTGGTCTCTGTGGTCCAGTAGTTGAACGTTGGTCTCACGATCCGGAGGCCCCGGGTTCGAATCCCGGTGGGGACATGTCACAAAAATCGCTTTGGTTAGATTAGGTTGACCTGATTCCGCCCTGTAGTTCCGGGCGCAAGAATAGGGCTACGGTACCCCCTGCCTGTCGTAAAAGGCGACTGAAAGGGGACACTGGAGACCGTGGGTGGTAAGGGCGGGGGCCCGAGCCGCTCTTCATACGGTCTCCGGGAGGGACGGCAATGTGACATGGCCTCTCATTGCCGTACAACTGGCATGGCGTAGGGGTGGGGACCTACCCCGGTACGCGCTTTTTTATAGCAGGCGCGAGGGAAGCACCGGTGCGTTCGTTAGAGATCCCGGAGCTTCCCGACATGCGCAGCAGAGGGCCATCGGAGGGGTTTTAGTCGGTAAGAGTCCGACATAACCTCGTCACTCCCCCGGGTGGCGAGGTATCCATGAGGATTTCCCCTTCGTTACCAAAAAAAAAAAAAAGGTTGACCTGATTATCCGAAAGTAAAATGATCCGTGCTTCGAAAGGCACGTTAAGCCGTTGGTCCCGGTTACTACTTACTGATGCAAGTATGTAGTCGTTACATGAGTCGTGTCAGGGGCCTTTGGCGGCTCAGTAATAACCCTGACACCAGGGTTGATGAGTTTGTCCACCTCACAACCCACACGATAAGAAGACTATATTTCTCTCCTGTTGTCATGTCATGACATAATGCATAAGTAGTTCACGCGCAACTGTGTGTGTACCGTGCTGCGTTACCACGTGCGTGCGAGCAAGTTAGACGGTCGCTCCTTACTCGTTACGTCTTCCAAACTGAAGTGTACGCAAATCGGGGGTGGGGTAATCGAGCTCGTAACGGGATAAGGGGCGGAGAGTGTCCCTTTTATACGTGGTATTATTGCTTATTCTAAGTCAAGATCTTAAAATGAATATTTACATGAGCGTGTCCCGCTTAGCAGGTTCATGTATCAGGTTGCGTCCGGTTCGCTTGATGGCGGGGAAGAGCGTCGCAGCGGGCGCGGGCGGGGCCGCGGGGGCGGGGGCGCAGGGCCGCGCGCCCGCTGCTGCGCTCGGCAGGTCGTCGTCCGACGATGAGTCGCTGTTTGAACTGGGAACATCATTTAAATTAAGAAGACGATTATTAACATTGAATCTGATCCTGTTATCGCAATTTTTACGACAGATATCGGAGATGTGAGGAGCTCGGTGGCGCAGCGGTAAACGCGCTCGGTCTGCGATTGTTGAAATTAAGCCACTTTCGCAAAGGCCGGTCATAGGATGGGTGACCACAAAAAAAAAAGTTTTCATCTCGAGCTCCTCCGTGCTTCGGAAGGCACGTTAAGCTGTTGGTCCCGGCTGCATTAGCAGGCGTTAATAACCATCAATCCGCACTGGGCCCGCGTGATGGTTTAAGGCCCGATATCCATCCATAGGGAAGGCCCTAAGCAGTGGGGACGTTAATGGGGTGATGATGGTGATGAACATGACAAACATATCAGTAAATAACTTAACGGCCTCCGTGGTCCAGTGTTTGTTTTGTTGATACATAATTATCTCCAATTTATACTCTTTTCAAACCTAGTTTTTGTATTCTCTCAAAATATTAGCGTAAAACAAAAACATACTCGCTTGAATTATTAGAAGTGGTGCTGGAACGACCACTGATGACCGGATTCTTAGAGGTGGGCCCCTTGGCTTGGCCCAGGGTACGTCCGCGGACCATGAACGGGCTGTAACTCTCTGTGAATGTCGGGGCCAAGTCGCGTAGTGTGTGGCACATCTAGAAATAATCATCCTTATTTATTACTAGCGACAAATTAAGTTTATAAGAATTATGTTTGGGATAACTGGCCACAAATGGGGTCGATCAAGATAGCGTTAAAAGATCTCGAAAATAGTTCGACCCTTCTGATCGACCTTTACATGCGTTTAATTGGAAGCATAGATAATTTATATTGATTAATTATGCACTATGTACGTATGTGTGTATGTATGTACTAAAAAAAAACCTATGTGGTAGGTGGCGCTACGATCGGGGAGAACAACATTTGTATATAAACATAGCATGATTAGCATGATTAGTAATATATCTCTCGTCTCTTTCGCGCTAGTGATGTACTATATCTCTGTCCTGCTTTCATTTTAATCACACTTACATTAACATTACGATTTAACATAACATACGAACATTTTCAACATTCTTATTTACTCCACCAACATACTATACACGCCCTTACATTGGTTCTTCGAGCCGGATTAACCTTTGGCGGCTCAATAATAACCCTGACACCAGGGTTGATGAGGTTGTTAATCCACCTCCCAAGCCATAGACAAAGATTGCTACCTTGAGTTCGTAGCAGTCGTGGAACTGCGTGTACTCGAAGGGGCGGTGGCAGTCGTGGTAGGGGTCGAGCATCTCGAGCGCGTCGCCCTGCAGTCCGATGATCTCGCAGCATAATTTACGCATCTCGTTACACGCGCGTGGCAAGTGGCGCAGCGCCTCCTCGTCCCACCATTTTGTTAACGACCTGACAAATAGCAGATTTATCCATCTATAATCACTATTAGTCACTGTGATACCCTCGTTAGCTTTGCAAACGGGGAGCGCCAGTTGGAACCCCGGTACTGGACTTGCACCAATATGTTATTCATCGTAAGGTTGCCTTGTGCTTGTTATATCCGTTTGTACCTACCCTATCTGTAATTTGCGCAATAAAGAATCATTGAAATAAGAATTCCCGATGGGGATATTGTCGAAATCACTTTATGAGACTGTTCTTTGTTTGGTAAGGACTTTGCAGACTTGAATCATCTGATTGTCTTAAAAAGGTAAAATGGTCCCATGTTTCGGATGGCACGTTAAGCCGTTGGTTCCGGCTTAAAAAACACCTCCACCAACCCGCAGTGGAGCAACGTGGTGGAGTATTTTCCGGTTGATTGACGGGAGTCCTGTGACCAGCAGAGACATGTATATACGCTGTTTTTTATGTATGATTACCTGTTATGCGGTATATAGACGGTAGCTTCGGGATGATGCAGGGAGGAATCACTAGTGTACTCCCAGATGGGCGGCCGGCCGGCGTCCGGGATGAACAAACCCAGGAACAAGTTCATAGTGTTCTGCTTCTCCGCGTCAGAAAACGTGTTGGAGTAGTACCGGCTTAGAGTCTGCATTATATCGTTGCCGTGAGACGACCATGGCGCCGTTTTACGGTAAGTTTTTATCCTGAAACAAGGCTATGTTGAAGAAAATTGAAGCGTAAAGTAAAAGTTTATTTAAAACTAGCTTTTGCCCTTGTGTGTGTGGGAGTGCATGTCAAATTTCAAGCGTCTAACTTAAGTGGTTTAGATTTTTCATACAAAAGGATTTTCCCGCTAATTCCCGTTCCCGTAGGAATTTCGGGAATCCTTTTCTTAGTGCACCTCTACGGTACCTAAGCTACGTCCCTTCCAAATTTCAAGTGCCTACGTTTAGCCGTTTTGGCTGTTCGTTGATAAGTCAGTCAGTGAGGCAGTCAGTTTCTCCTTTTATATACATATTTAAGAAGATAGACTCGACATTCCAACGCGCGAAGGGAAATCTAGCCTAATACTGCTTACATACACGCATTTCTTGGGAACTTTCCCGAAACCCACATTTTTGGTTTCTTTGTGAGTTTTCCTTCACCGCTGAGCACGTGATAATTATTTATGATAAAAATTTGGATTCGAAAACAAACTCCAAAAGCATTGGTTTAGCCCCGTGGTGGGATTTAAACCCACAGTGAGAGTCAAGCGTTCTTCCAACTGGGCTACCACGGCTATATCTCTGAAGATGGTGTAATAGTCTGGCAGCTTTCATAATACATACTAAGACAATACAATACCTGTGAACCAACTGCGACCCGCCGTATTGCAGCGCTAGAGTATCGCCGTGGTCCTCGTACAATCCTTCGAGCAGTCTCGCGCAGTCTGAGTCGAACTCGATCACTGGCTCTCCAAGTAGTCCTAGGGCGTAGAGCTGTAAAAACACACAATACATGGTTTAAATATTTTCATAAAGAACCTTCCTTGCCAAAGAGCAATGGATGTCCTAGGCGTCGAACGAATCGACTGCGTACACTGCGCTCCAAAACAGGTATCAGTGATGTAGGGAAAAAGTCGGCCAATCTGAAGTGGGACTGGGCCGGACACGTTTGTCAGATGCATCCGGAGCGATGGGCACGAGTCGTTACTGGACACCTCAAGGCGGGTATAGAAGTCGAGGTAGAACGCGTAAAAGATGGTGTGACGACCTCAATGCTTATAGGAAGGATTGGACGGAGATCGCGCAAAGTCGAGAGGAGTGGAAAACAGAGGAGGCTTTTGCATAACGAACGTCTCATTCGCCTAAAACTACTGCAGCTTTTCACAACCTGTATAGCCGGGGAAAAAAGCCATGCATTCATATCTTCTAGATAATCACTAATCTTATAATAAAAACGTGCCCATATCATGTACCCACACGTACCTATATCATACCCGCAACACGTACCCATACCTTCTACAGCAAAAAGCTAAGCCTCTCCCAAACCGGAATCCCTGTTCACTCATATAAAATCCAACGAACCTGATGAGCGAGCACACACTTGCCGATAGCAAATTGCGCCGTGTTGGTGCGGTCGAGGCAGTCGACGCAGTTGACGCGCACCAGGCCGGTCTGCAGCCGCCCCGCCTGGTGGCCCGCCACGCCGCTATCGTCGCTGTAGCCGCAAGCGCTCAGGAACACGCCCGTGCGACGGACCACGGTGCCGGCTATCGCTGTTAATCTGGAAGTGTAGAAAAATAAAACTACGTGTGTGTGCGTGTGTGTATACTGCGTGGGGTATAGAAAAAGGAACGAAAATGGGGTAGTGAATGGTCAGTGTTACATTGATTGTTGATTACAATAATCCCTGACGAAATAGCCAGAGTTCAGAAGTCAATTTGCAGTCAATCAACTGAACCGTTTGAGAACCAGTGATAAATCCCGTTGCCTTTAATATGGTCCTTCATGCCTTTCTCGGGTTTTACAAAATACCCAGAAAAATATGCAGCTGATTGTCCTATGATTATATACGTACTGTGCCGTTCTCTAATAATAAATACTTTACTATACTGTCTAATAAAATATAGCCTTTTGTTGATAAAATCAACATCTGAGAGAATAACATAATATATTTGGATTAATGCAAACATTAAGACTTACTTATCAAGCACCATGGCGTCAGTTCCCTTATTCATGCGCGCCATATCTAAATGGAAGTACTGAATCCCATGTTCTGGTGGTAGAAACTGGTTTAGATATTTCACTGCATTGCTGATCACATCTGTCAATAAAGACTCATGCTTCTTCTTCTCTCGTTTCTTGACTAGATTCAGGAACATTATCGGAGAACCATATCGCCTCATCAAGTTATTTAAATGCTTTCCTGGGATTTCTGCAAAAGGATCACTCTGGTCGATCAGGATTTGAGGCTTTGGCACCATCTTGGATACATCCTGAGACCAGTAACTGGGTATGGAGCCTCGCATTTGGACGAAAGAACTGAATCTGCAAAGTATATAAATATTTTCTTAGCCTTGACCATTTAACAGAAACTTTTGAATACTTTAAAAATGCGCTTGTATCGTCGAGGAATTGATGAATCTGATTTTGTGCTGCGAAACTGTTATATATTTGTAAATAAAACATCTCTTACCTGCCAGATGTAAATGAAGATACCATGGAATCGTGAACAATCTGTTCAGTTTCCACCTCATTGGCTACATCCCCATGCATGTTGGCACCTCTCTTTAGGAATCTTGTGCCGGCGTATCTGTTGCTTCTTCGTGCTATAAGAGTCAAGAATATTGGTCTCCCAAAGATGTTCAGATTACTCTGTTCTATAAATCCATGGACTATGTATAGTATCCAGTCAGGGTGCAAGTGTGAGTGAACAGCGGACAGGAGGTGGCTGTTCCACACAAACCTCCACTCAGGTACTGTGCGAACTCCGAATTCTAGTCTTTGGCTTTTTTGACTGAAAATAAATTTAAACATTTTTGATTCTTGTCTATTGAAAATAGTCAGACGACTACTACCACTACTGCTACTGTAGCACTATTCAGAGGTGCAGGACAGGAGTCCTAATATGGCTCTGAAATAGAGTACTCTGGGCGCCATCCCACTCGCGACAGACAGAGTACTGCGGGGCAGAAGGCAAGAGGAAAACCACTGCTCTATTTTTCCCATTTCTCATTTTTAAAAAGTAGCATGGAGGATGCAATGGTGATTGGTGTGAAATGAAAGTTCATAACAAACCATGGCTCACTTCCATAAGTCAGTAATTTGGATGTACATAGTTCTTACATATATTGTACAGTCTGTATTAATACTTCTTGATGGAATTGCATTTTCACTAAAGTTAGACTAGAGTCAGTTACCTGTCGATGATGTTCGCCAATTTGAACCACAACTGGTTGTTACAGCTTACAAAAGTTATTAATATGTATTTCATTAGTAGACAAATGTATAGTGGAAATTATAAAGTGTTTTTACTGACTTTAGTAATACTTTGCACAGTTAAAACCTATGTTTTTCTTTAAAACTATATATAGCTTACCCAGTCTTTTCTTGTCTCTGTTGCAACTGTTTCTTCCAAGTCTCGAATATATCTTCATCATCATCTTCCTTGCAGGTGCATTGTGGCTCTTCTTGACAAGAACTAGATCTCAGGTTGGAGTGATACACTGCAGCTGTAACTGGCTTAGGAAATAATGCTGGAGCCAGTCTCCTAGGAGGTGCCATATTCATCTGCAGAGTATGAGTTATGTCGTAGCTATAACTGTAGTAGAAGTTAGTAGACAAATCCATTGCTAGAAACATCTTTACATATCTCTGTTCGTCGGGGTGTTGTGGCTTGCTTGTGTCATTGGGAATGTATATCATAGCTGTGTCTTCTATCTTATATATGGAATGTAAGCCAATCATGGCGATTTTCCTTCGTTTCGTCACTAAAATTATGTAATACCCTTCCAGGAATCTGATGAAACCTGAAACAAAATTTTACAGAAAAATTAAGAAACTGAGAAATAGTGTAAACCTACAAAGGCCACATCGAAGCAATTCATGTCAAAATGCAATTTGACATTTGTGCATATAAAAGTAAGTGCCCAATACAAACAAATGTCAAATAGCAATATTGCATTTTTGGATGAATTGCATCGATGTGGCCTTTTTAACCCCCTAGATGAAAAGTTCTCAATGCCATTGTATAAAATTCCAAAAAATAAAACAATAGAAAAGAAATCAATATAATAAAAGTATTTAAAGCAATGCAAGTAGAGATAGATAGATAAAATACTTTATTGAGCACAATGGACACAAAATGCAGAGATAAGGACAACATATACAGAAAAGCACAACAGGCGGCCTTATTGCTCATGCAGCAATTTCTTCCAGGCAACCTTTGGGTACAAGAAAATTTTGTACAAGTATAATAATAGCGGGTTAGTGCATTCTAACAAAATAAATAAGATTAGAGATAGATAAGATTGGATTAAAATTAACTGATACTTATATATAATGCTCTATATTATATTATAGAAATCCTACTGTAATAGTAGGTTGTGATAGTATAGTAGGTATGTATATCTATGTCGTGTAGCATATTGTATTGTACAAAAATGTATAATTACCAACAATGCCAAAAGCAGAGACAAGTTTGTTGAAGCTGGATGTCCTGCCAGTGCGGTTACCAAAACCAATCATGTTCAGCAGTTGGTGGATCTCTTGTTTATTATACTCCACCTTGTCATCTACCAATATCAGGTCCCGAGGATCCGTCCTATCGATCTTCAACACTCTGAAGCGAGTTTGGGTGTTGTTTGAACCTATTAGGTAGAATCTCTGTAAGAAATGAAGTACCTTTGTTAATCAAATAGGAAATAAATAAAGAAAGTGTTTGAAATTCCAATGGAATATCAATTGATAAGGCAGTTTCTTTTTTATTTCGGAAACTAGTCCATATTATGTTAGTAACAGAAAGCTTAACTTAGTATTAGTAACAGATTCGTAAGACGGATAATAATATGTGTTAATAAATGTGTATAGGCGACTTAAAAGTCGTCGATGATATCAATGATATAAGAATACTTCTTATTATGAAATTGTATAAATTATTATACTCACAGCTTTCGTTTCATATAAAGCTATCCTCTGTATAGAGCTAATAATGGGGTGGAACAAAACATTTTGTTTCGACATTTTAAACGTATAATATTTGATTAGACAACACTTCTGAAACTACTTATGTTTAATTATGATTATTTATTATCACTGTATGTCTAGGAAAACATTGGGAAACGAGATAAGTTCAAAATTTTTTTTTTTTTTTTTGGTTTGGTTTTCCCCGAAGGGTAAGGCAAAGGGAACTATGCCCATACAGCCATGTCTGACGTATTTTTTTTCATGATGATTAATGAAATGATGAAAGGTGATGATGATGAAACCTAAGCCCCCACCCTCGGAGTAGACTCCTACTCCGAACCCCAAACGAATTAACTCAAAAGTCCGCATAAACTTTTGAGTTATGAAGCGGCTTCCTGACACGAAGCGAAAATAGGCAGATACACTTTGTTTATTGAATACTCCAATATAATAACACTCGCGAATGTCTTCCGACTAACTTAATGCGATCATTAACCACAAAACACCACTTCGTATTAATTATTTAGATTATTCAATGAAGAAAGCAACTGTCCCGTTCCCGCCTCCCGCCAAAAAGCCTTAATAAAATAAAGAAAAGTCTAACTAACACTCGAAAGTATACTTTTATGTCAAAACAAAGACCAAGTGTCAAAATGATGCGATTATTTCACAACAGAGTAAAGTACTAGAACCATACCACCAACTAGTCAACGAACCTTTGATAGTACTAAGTGTGTTACAGGGGTGGTGTACACACAAAGATAAAATTAGGCGCATGGAAAAAAGGTGCACAAAAAACATAAAACTGTCAAATTGATTTTCTTTTTTATTAGCTCAAATATCCTGTATCCAAACCCTGTAATAATGTAACCCTTCTCGGACGTCCGTGTTGCTCTATGCTCTGTAGCCGGTAGATGGCGTGGCGTTACTGGTTCTGAAAAAACACTAATCGGAAAACGTTGCTTGATAGAAGAAGCATAAAAAAAGACATGAAAACCTCCTGAAATTCGATAGAGATAGAATAATGCTACGGGGTTAATTTTATTTTTTAACACTAGTATTAGTGAAGATGAAGATAAATATTATGCATTGATTCGTTGTTGCCTACCCTACCCCAAAAGATAAGTGGCGTGATGATTGATGTAAGTACTACGTAAGGAATTTTAAAACATTTTGTCTGTGGTGTAAATAAATATTAAAACAATTATATTTATTTATATTTACTTTTCAGTAGGGGCAGGATCTAAATAAGTAAAGAATTTCGTTTTATTTCAGTGTTGTTCATATTATTAATTATAAGATAAAATAAAATAACTTACAATTTGTTACATGTTTTTCATTTTGATTTACCAGTAAGTATTTACTTACGATTAAAATAAGACTTGCGTAAGGGCATATTTTTTAATTCATTTTGGGGCACGTTGATGTCTATTGTGTGCGTAAATCTCATGTACTCTTGCCCACGACGAATGAGATAAGGGAGATGAAATCTCTATTGGCTAGTGCATAGATAGTATTCTTACATTGTTTGTACGAGTCTTGTGTACTACGTGTGTCTTACCATTCGAGTATTTAACGAAACAAAGCCGCTACAAGAAACCATTACTTATACTCCTACGGGACGGGACACTGTTTATGCGTACTAAACTGTTTTATTATGAAAATGCGCAATGCGGTGGCATATTTAGCTCATTTACTTTAATGTTTCTTTAATATAATGCTTTCAAACCGCCCCTACCGCGATATACGCATGTAGCAGAACATTTCGTTACGTCAAGGTGCCACTCCCAGCTTCACTGAAATATTTGTGTGGACTAGGAACTGGGTCAAACCTGTGGCCCTTGACGCGACTACTCGAGGTGCGGTGCACCATAACTCAATTAGTTGTGCGACGCATCTGCCAAGCGAGCTGCTCGTAAATTTGCATCGTGGAGGTTTGCAGGATGAGGTTGGCGGCGGGACCGGGATGCGGGAGTGCATCGAGCGTGGATGGCGGGCGAGTGCGTGTAAGTGAGGTCGGCGAGGCCCGAGCGCAGGCGCGAGGGCAGGCGGCGGCGGCGGCGCGGCGGCGCGGCCGGCAGTCCCGCGCGCGTCGCCGAGCCCGCGCCACCTGTCCACGCCGGCACGACTCGCAGCCGCACTCGCCGCTCCGCTGAATGAAACCCCTCACCCTATCATGATTTCAGACGCTACTCCTAATTATCAAGTGCTATAACGTCTCCTGTATGGTGGCCGCGAGTGGTGGTGCCCGGGGTGCGCGCGGGTAAACAACCGGTCCAGATAGGAAGCTGCGTCGGCTCACGCCCGACTACAGTGGAATGCGGCAATTTTAACTACTGCGGACCACGGGACCCCATTTACGAATAGGGATCGAACAATACTGACCATACAAGAACAGGTAAGTCTTATTTTTCAAACCAGAATAACTGTTACGAGAGATTTAACTTAACGACTCTGATTATTCAAATTACAAGCAAAAGGTAGAGTGCTTACTTATATTTTTTTAGTTATTAGGTAATTCAAGTTGAAAATAATGACGTGAAATTAAATAAGTGCCTACTGAAATGCAGAAAAAATAGGTACTTACATAATAATATCACGTTACTTAAATTTAAGTACATAAAAATTCTATCCTACGACAGTTTAAAGCAGATAGAGAACGCAGAACAGTATAAAGATTACCCACCTATATCTTCCTAGTTTATTTTACTAGACTATAATGTGATAGGCTAATATAAAGTATGTTAGTATATAAATATTTTACGTTGTCGTTACTTATTTTGAAATATTTTTGAATCTAAGTAGGTAATTAGATACCTCTAGATATGTTTCATGCTCAGCCAACGCCTTAATATATATTTTTAGAAGGTAGGTAATTTATCTAAAAATATAATATTAGCAAAATAAGATTTCATATACCTACCTAATTAGATCTCTACCAGAAACCAAGGCAATTATTTCCTACATTGTTATACAAAACACGTAACCTATAACTATCAACAATTTATATAAAAAATGATATCATTTATTGTTGAACAACTAATGGTTTCATAATATAGGTAACCGATAACAAAGAACCACAAAGGCAATTTATAAACAAGTAGGAGAGCCTCACTGATGCCTCGCTTGACGACCTACTGATAATGCTCGAAACTTCAAATTACATATTACGTTCTAAACTTGCGAAATATCATAGCGTAATGGCTGTACAGAGTACATATAACATAAGTAGACACGTTTTGGATTAAGTAAGAAGTAACTCCAAAGACAGAATACTAAGATCACTTTCTTTTCGACAATCGACCGCCCGCCGCCAGCGGAGATTTATTTCGATCCATTTCGCTCTCACGATAGTGTGCGAACGTCACTAACGACTTAGAACTATAAAATATCCATTGTTAGATGTAACATGTTCTACGTGGTCATTTGCGTTTGTTTGCCTTCGCTGTAAACTGTGGATATCAATAATTCATGAAGCGGAAGTCGATATTTTACCTTTTGTATGTTACAATAGGGTAGTTTGCAACTAGTCAAATCAGTTACTTTTTACTAAACGTCAAAACACGAAATGACTACTATAGTATTTGTATGAAAAAGCAACCTGTGACGTAATAGAAAAACATGACAAAATGTCGCACTTATTATTACGTTTTTCTTGATTGATTATAGCGTAAATATAACAAAGAAAATCTTTATTGTCACCTGTCAGAACTGTCTTTATTTAGTAAAATCAGAATTTCATAATTTATCTTTGACCTAGGAAACTACCTAATTGGGTCGTGTACTATGTTCAAGATAAATTATGAAATTATGATTACTAAATAAAGACAGATCTAAAACTAACGAAAAACATTTTCTTTTTTCCATTTTACTTATTTATGAATTTTAATCAAGAAACACGTAATATTTTTTTGTGACGTCACAGTTTGCTTTTTTCATACAAATTCCATTATAATTTCGTGTTTTGACGTTTAGTAAAAAGGGATAAGGTTCGCTCAATTACACGTTTGAATCGTATATAATAATATAATAATAATAATACAATACAATACAAAAATCTTTATTGCACTTCTTGCACGACTCACACACATTACCTACATAATAAAAATTGAATTAAAATTAAAAAAGTCAGCACCGGCGAAATCAGAAATAGTAATAACTAATAACATTAATGAAAAAATATCGATATCTATAGGTAGTATAGGTAGGTACTCGACATGAAATATTAAGTTAAATTATACAATTAATTACATGAGAACTTCATGGTAATTACACGATCGCTCTATTCAGGTAATAATTACTATGATGATAATATGAAACTTGTACAAGACATTATCAACATCAGCATGCAATTGAGATCTAATTAACACGGTATAACACGCCCGTCCATCTTGTCTGGCCCTTGATGGAATTTGATTGATTGTTGTACCTAGATTAGATTGCCGTTGAGTGACTAGGATATTGTCAAGATTACATTCTACATAGTTGAAATGCTAGGTTGAGCTACAGACACCAATCTAGGCTAAAGAAAGTGTTTCATTGCAGTAAAAATGTGGTTTAAATAGTAGTGTAAGCAAGAAGGCATCCGAAGTTACGCGTGGGAGTGACGGCGTATTGTACGAGGTGACTTGCCGTAAGTGCATCGAGCCACGAGGCGTGGGTCGTGATACGTCACGTTATGAAAAGACCCGGCAACACAAAGCTGTGTATTCTCCTGGAAGTAATCCTTTGACGCATAATAACTCCATACAATATCAACACCGACACGAAGATTTAAAATTAAAGCAACAATCTTTGTTATAAGCTTCGGTGGTCGTGTGTAATCATGTTGCCTTTTTATTGATTTTACTCTTTTATAGCCGACGTTTTTCTCTTGGGAAATGTATAGTGTCACTAGTAATCTATTTAGGGCGCGTCCAATCCAATTACTGTTTATTCCAGTAATGAGTCTGTTTCACGCATGCTACAAGTTAGTTTGTAGTTCTTTTACTGAGGAATAACACCTATTCATTGTTAGCTTTATTTTCGAACGGTCACCTTCAGTATGTGACTTCAACATTAAAACTTCATCCTATTGTTGTTTCCTTACAATGTCTTGTCCCCACTTCACTTACTGCAAGATTGTATTATTCGAGTGCAATGAAGTGCTGTGTAGTGGGAAGAAAAGAGATCACGACCCGTCTTACATTTTAACAAAGAAAATTGCAAGATCAAGAATTGTCGTGATCAGTTCTAGTACTTACTTATGATATGATAAAGTCAACTATCATTAGTCACTCCTACAAGCTCACCCAAAAATAAATGAAAAATACGATTGAAAATTAAGAATGCCATTCAGGAGGGAGCTTAAAGGAGCTTGAGACAATTTTAAACGAAAGGGAATTTTATTGAACTGAAAAATTTCGTAAATCGTATCGTTGTATCGTATACTTTTTAGGTGAAAGTGTAAATGAGCATTGTTCGTAACAAGCTATTCCTAACATTCAATATTCACGTTGAAGGAATTCAAAAAAATGCAACATCCAAAAGTTCAATGAAAACAAATGACTCCACGTACAGTACGAGGGCATTTATTTTTACACGTTCATTTTTCCAACGATATTGAAAGAAATCAATGTGTGAGTGGCGGCCGCTCAGTCTATTTCCCATTACGTATTGCTATGTCGACCCTTCAATTTCTGTCCTTTCATTGTGGACCATGCGTAACAGCCACCTGATGAGGTTCAATTTTGTCCTCTTCCTCAATCACGGCCTGAAAATATAGGACTTCCCGCAAAAAAATTGGCAGACGAGGGATGCGGAGCATTCAGCCTTTTGTAATAACGAGGGCGCCCGGCCAGTGATGACGCACCTTCCATTCAGACACACTCCGCTGTGAATCTTTACAGTACACAGACACGTACCTGCTCTTTTTTGATTCATCGTAAACTTTTTGTCACCATCGCAATCTATAGAATATCTTCTAGGAAATTTCTTCTGTACCCTTGACATCATGCTGCGTAATTTGTGGAACTTTGCAGATTCGAACAACAAACAATAAATTCCTTAATTTTATACCTCAATTTAAGATTTACCTTAAGTTGTACTAGACGTGGGAAACCAAATAAGTGGGTTGTGAATAGATCTGTTTATATTTACTGGACTCGTTTACTGAAGTTTTAAATATTGGTTTAGGACTACGACTTTTCTATTTTTAGGCCGGCTAACATATTATAATCCTTACGTTCGAGATTGTTCCTTCATTCAAACTTTGACTTTATGAATGTATAATGTTTATAACATAACATAACATAACAAATACTTTATTGCACAAACAGGAAAAAACAAAATACAAAACAAAAGAGAAATAGAATTAGTACAATAGGCGGCCTTATTGCTAAGTAGCAATCTCTTCCAGGCAACCTTTAAGTATAGGAGATATTGAATATTAGGTAATATAGCGGGATAGTGCAGCATGCGAATACTTGTGCATATAAAAAAAAAAAAAAAAAAAAAATACACTTTTGACTACATAAACTACATAATAATAATACACATAATTATAATTGTTATAATAAATAAATATCACTACTTAAACTACTACATATACTATGGAAAGGGTTTATAATCGTAAGAAGGGGAAGGAATTGGAAAGTTTATCATAATATTAGTTTTAGTTGCGGTTATTAATATTTAAAAATACTTTGATAAACAAATTGCGTTTTTTGTAAACGAAATCTTACTATATTATACCGAAGGTAGTTAATGTCGCTTGAGATTTCTTTCCTAAACAGACCCGTAACGATCATAGCGCATAGCGTAACAGTTCTTTGAGAGTTCTTTCATTAAAGTTAGCTGGAAAATATAGCGGTATTTTCAGTGGAGTTGAAATTTTATTTGGGTCTCACTCACCCCCGCCGCAGCGAGGCAACGATGCGGAGCCAGGTCCTTGTACTTACCACGAGCCGGATTAACATTCACGTCGCGCGCACACCATGTGTGACCGGCCTTAACAAAACGATCTGTTTCTATTATCGACCGCCGGAATACTCCAATCACGTCTATAATCAATTCGGATCGAATTGCGCTAATAAAATTAAACGAAAATAGGTCGCGCGATAATTTCGCACCAGCTTAATTTCAGTCACCGCGTTGAATTAGCAAATGTCAAATTTAGCTCGCTAATATGGTTTCATGCATACTGATTGTTTAATTACAGAAACAAACACACAATTTACGAATTCAACGCGCGTACGTAACTAAGTGAGAATTATTATTTATGCTTATTTTAAGACCGTAATAAGTGTACTTACACCTGAATAAATATGCCTTTAAAACGTATCTTACTTTAAAGGTATTTTCTTTACATACGTAAAGGTAATATAGCGTGACGAAAGCGAGTCGGCAGGATATCGGCTTTCATTACCCATTCTCAAGAAACAAATAAAGGCACCGCCTTCATCCACATAAATACCTCAATGTTGAACTATTTTAGCTGTCTCCTTGTGATTTAACGATCTGCCGGCTTTAATTACTAGCTGCACTTTAAGCTTTGTTTCTCGTCAAGAAAACTCTGGGGTGGGAGAGAAAAATTGACATCATTACGATTGTTCAAAATTTGGGTCCCACGCCGCGGGCGCCCGGCGGCACGTAATAATAACCCGGAGCAGGGAGCCCTTTCGTTAGCCCTGTACTTTTGTCGGGCTCAGGCTCGCATGCTAATGTCTTTAATTTTAAAGGTTCGTGCTATCGATTTTTAGCAGTGCGCCACATAAAGTCACGTAAGGGAAGGGAATGCGGCTTGTAAGCGGCGCGCTGGGTTACGCTACTAAGTATATTGAATTACTTACACTGACATTGCTGGAGAACTATACAATTTTTTATTTATAATTTTCTAGATGGTGTTAATCATTATGTAAAATTTCAATCGCTAGTTAAGGGAATATTTGAATCTTTTTCTAAACACAGTTTTCATAGCAGGTTAAGTAATGGTGGAGCAATTTTATCTTTATAACCCTGTCAAGTGTCGGCATAAATTTAACGCGCTGTGGGTGGTATTTTCGAAATACATAGAGAACTCTCTCTAGGGCGTGCTCATGATAAACAAATAAATTGGGTTTCTTCCCGTATCTAAATTGGGATGACTCTAGGAAAACATGAAAGTGAGGAAACCCAAACATGGCGTACCGCGAATTACTCGGAATACGCACCTCTAGTCTCAACTTTGTTGAGTTAAAATACATCGTGGCCTTATCGTTTAAATGCAGCAACAAATTTCAAGGAATTCCATATCTGTATTCCATTTTTCTTCTGGTTTATTTATTTTGTACGAACAATGTCCACTAAAACCAATACTGCGCACGGAAATGTATCACAGCTTGGTAGGTCACACGTTCGTTATCACGACAGAGGCAGTCTGCAGTGATGAATGCATGTAATAGTCCGCTCTCACAGATGTCTATTGTGGACCAACTGTAAGCTATTTATGCTTGGCTGGCCGGGACGTGCCCCGCCTTCCCGGATTCATGACGCGCAAATCTGTCCGTTTATACAGCCACTGCCCCACTGGACCGCCCGGATTAATTCTACTCGCACTTATACACACGATAAGCTTTGTTTGCGACTAGACGGCCCTTCTTACACGAGCTCCTAGATGTAAGCCCATTAAAACCCATTAGTGGCACCTGAATAGGTTGTCTCATTGTCAGTGTAAGTGTCGTACTAGTTTATATCATAATAAAATCAATAGATTCTAGAATCTTGCTCGCCGGCGGCGGCGTCGATATAAAACTGTGATGTTATAAACTTATGACGTAATAATGTGTGTATCAATCTTGTATGTTTACAAGAGTCTTTCCACTAAATGGAGTTGTGCGTGAAAATAGGATTGAGTGTTGATACATTGTTTTGGTGATCGCGGTTGGGGCAAGGCCGTGGAGTGTTTACTGAAGAGCTGGTGCGGCGCCGGCGTTGCTAATGAGCATCGGTGAAAGTTCGCCGAGCTAACCGCAACCACTGTGCACACTCGAGGGCCCTCGCAACACACACCTCTCGGCGAGAGCCCGGCTCTCGGGCTCTCAGACTCTCAGCTCAACCTACTATTCCGAGAGCTCCATCTCAGTTATTTTGTTTAGCACAAACTTCGTCGTCTTAACTGTTTGAATTCGAACGAAGAACATTTTCAATGAATAGACGTGGACTTTGGTTCTACGAGTTTTGTTTAAGAGTACGTATTAAATCATTTCAAAGGAAATACACTAGGAATAGCAAGAGGCACAAGTCCTCAGTATGCATCGTAGGTATTTGTGCAAGGTATACGCACTATAGAAGCCTAGTAATAACAAGATTTTTATAAACAGTAAACACAGGTTTCACATGGGTAAGCCTTTAGATCTATATACCAAGAGTCTTTGTGAAACTTAAAAAGTATCAAGTCTACGAAGATTTGTAAAGTGAGACTAATCAAAATAGTTGGATACTTAGATTAGAATTTTACGGTCAGTTCGAGCTCACCTAACATAGAATGGGTGTCGAGACAAACCTCTGTGGTTCAACGGCATCATTCAAACCATGTAGTTAGATTAAAAAAGAAAAAATATTTATTCAGCATAACATGCATTAACATTACTCACTTAGAGTAATTAAATTACTTAATAATTATTATACATACTTAATGCCGAAACGGTTTCAGCTCCGCAAATGACACAGCCTAGCTGTAGCTAGACTATGACGCTAATTTTCAGCTGCAAAAAATAAACATATTTTATCAAACACAGTAGCAAAACACAGCATACAATAGGTATAAGTGAACCAAACCGACCTACTTAATAGAATATTAAAAGTTTGAGACCATTCAACCGACTGACCACCATGGATGTACAGTAACCTAGTTACGCAACTAGCAGTTACTAGTACGTTACATACGTACACATAATAACACCTTACGTTCACCTCTAATTTATCGCTGTTATTATAGTACCTACTAGGTTGACCATGTTTCTATAATTTATTTATTTTATTTATTTATTTTGAGGAAGACTTACGGCCATATACATTTTCTAACATAATAACCAGACAATAACTAAAGGCTAATTACAAGTCTCCACCTAATAGTGGCTAAGTTATTTACCCTTTTACAATTATAAAAATCAAGAATTAAGTAAGTAGGTTAAAGCAGGTTAAGTAAGGTATAACATTTGACGTTCTCAAACTAGGGCTAATAAGTCACTTGTGTCTCAAAGAAAGTTTTCGCAATTTTTTGTTGCATCATGGATATTTTAGAACAAAACAAGTCTAGATCGTACTCAGGTGGTAAGCTGTTCGTATCAAGTAGGTATTATGCCTATAGTTAGTTCTCGCAAAAGGTGCCCATAAAATAGGACGTTGCCTCAAACTACGAATATTTGCGCGTAAATGCAATTTAGACAAAAGTTCCGGACAATCAATAGAACCATTGGCTATGTTCATTAGAAGTGCTATGTCGGTGACCTTTCGTCTTAGTACTAGCGATAGGAAATGATATCTCTTGCAGCGTTCCAGATAGCCAGATGTATAGACTTGTGCCTTAAAGTCCAGATAACGCATAAACCGTTTCTGAATATTTTCAACTCGGTTTATATAGGTTTCATATTGTGGATTCCAAACCTGTGATGCGTACTCAAGAATACTACGTACAAAAGCACAATAAATAATAACCAGGTCCTTACTTCTAAAACGAACCTTCAATTGAAACTATCAATTCATTTTAAAAAAATAATTGCAATTTGACATTAGCGCATATAATAGTAAGTGCGCAATGCACACAAATGTCAAAAAGTAATATTGCTTATTCAGATGAATTGATTTGATGTGGCCTCCTTAACCCCCTGCACTACAATAACGTAAAAATTGCATACAAAGTTCAGTGTTTTTCCAAGATAGTCATGTACCTACAGGGAGACGCGTTTCGGTCACTTCTTTCTTTCATACTAAGTAAGAATAATTTGTACGATTAGCGTTTGTAGGTACATTTAAGTATACGCTAATATAGTAGACTTGATGTTCCCCCAATTGATGGAATATCTGTATAAATTTATTCAAACGATTTATCTCTGTCGTTCGTGTAATTTATGAGGATATCACGAATGGGACGGCGATCCAACGAGAATGCATAAAGGATTTTTCTGGAAACTATGAAGAAAATGCAGCGGTGTTTGTATCCAATTTTCCAAAGTCATAATTTATTTATCTTAAGACATATGTCATTGTTGGCTAGTTGCCTACAAATTGACTTATGGAGAGACAACTAATGTGGAGTTAATTAGTGGTTAGCACTGTAAATTAGGTAGTTATAAATCCATATACTAATAATTATAAATGGGAAAGTGTTTTTGAGTTTGTCTGTTTGTTTTTCCGTCTTTTACGGGAAAACGGAGCGACGAATGGACGTGATTTTTTTTAAGTGGAGATAGTTGACATAGACCAAATTTTGTCTCTTTCTAATCCCCCACTTCATTAAAATGGGGGGTGGAAATTTGTGTGGAGCATCCCGCAATTTTCAAGCTAGAAAGCTTAAAATTGGTATGCGGACTATTTGTGACCAACAAAAAAATCGTACATTTATTTTTGTGGAAATCTGCCCCCAACCCCTTCAAAGAGGGGGTAAAACCTTATATGGGATTTTTGCAGTTTTCAAGGTGGGAAGCTAAATTTGGTATATTAGGAAAGGGGAACCGTGTTACCCCGAATTTAACGCGAGCGAAGCCGTGGGCAAAAGCTAGTGGATTCATATTTTACTGTGGATATAAACCACATAATCCACCAACCTACTAAACCATAACTTACACCGTAATCTCAGCAGTGCCACGAACACAAGCTCCTCTAATTAAAGCGATAACACCTCAGCATGAGATAATTGTATACATACTACAAAGTATATGTATACAGTATATACGTATATGTTCAAACATCTTACATAATTGTAGTTGACGGTTGGAGAGCCGCCGGACGGGACAAACCTGATGGGCAAGGTTCGACGCACCGCACTTGTCTCTCGATCGCGTTTTATCTCCGCGACTTCAAGTTCATATCGCTACTGTGACCTTGAATAGGCCTGTAACACTTGCTGGGGAGGCAGAGGTGCGAATCGCGAAAGAATACCAAGCAGTTTTTGATGTTTGGGGTTCAATGCACTTTTACAATCTGACAATAGTTTACTCATTATCTCATACCTCACATGTTTGATAAACGATATAATAATAATATCATTTTATTTTTCCCTATGATAATACTTGTCGTCATACGCATGGGAGGATTTTTTTATATACCTACCATATATTGCTATGCTTTTTAATAATACTTATTTTTCTTTTTCTCACGCATTCAAAAGCATTATCGAAAGTGACAATTTAAAAATAAAACTAAGCAAGCGAAATAAAAGAGTAACGGTACTGATGCTTTGAGTAAAATAGCGTGCGTGTCGGATACTATTTGTTACTGGCAACTCTAGCAAGTGTTGAGTAGAATAACAATGCAAGTCGATAATTACTCACTATTGTTTCTATTTTCTTTTACGGCGCTAATAGGTTTTACAACATTTTTGTCTCAAGAACTTGGGTCAATTTATATTGTTCAGCACTTCCTGTGGTTTACAACAGTAGTCATTTTTTATGGTTCACACCCTAATCGTCCTGCCATATGTTTCCCGCAGGTTCTAACAAGCCATCTGTCGCTGTACACCTGCCTCTATAATTCATTATACAGACTCTCTTTCATTGAACATTTTCTTTAATTAATTTGACTGCTTTGATAGTTCCACTGTGTAAAGAAGTCTACTTCAAACGAACCGAGGAAAGGAGCCAGGGCTGTAATTGGAAACTTTAATGCTCCTCAGTGAATCTTTGGCGCCACCAATGTTTTGAGTTTGATTATTTATACAATAATACATTCTGCGTCTCTTTTGCTTTACTAGCTTCTGAGCTTAGAAGTTTTGTATTTGTGAGAAAAAGCTAGATTTTTTTCCACATTTTGTATGTATGTTAGATTCTCAGATAAAATCAGCTCTGTTTGTAGGTTTCCTCACGTTCCAGTGGTTTGGTATCGCCGCCCCCTAGTCGCTCCTCCCTGTGGTACGGTGCGGTGCGCGGCTCGCGCGGTGTTTGTTCGCGCGCTGTTTGCACTCAATAAGCCGCTGCAAACAGCCCCGTGCCGCCCGCCGCCGACTTATTCCTTCCCCGTACTATCACACCCCACTATTTTCTTCCGACATTTATTTATTTTTTTCCTTTTCCTATTTCCTGACCTGTGATTTTCTCTTTGGTTTTTACTTTATTCAATCCGCAATATGACGAAAAATAGCAACAATATTTCTCTTCCAAAAGTTATATGAAAAAGCTCTCCAGAACAGCGAAGTTCAGTGCTTACCTGACACGTTATACGTCTGAAGTCCGTATACGATGATTTTCATTTGAGCAAACGACACTTGTGTCAAGATTGATGTGGTTGCGTGTCGGTAGATACGAGGCGAGCCAAAAACGAGGAGTAACCGGAAGAGTGCCCTCACCTAAAGAAACACATATCTCTGTTGATGGATGACCTACCCGCTCCTCGGCATATATGTCTCCCTGTCGCACAGCACGGAATGGAAATCTGTTTGCTTGTTTTGTTTGTTGGTATGTGATAAATTCAAACGCTTCCGAGTCAGTTGGCTTTCACTCAGTGGGGAGGTTAACATGAAGAAATGTTACACTTGAATGTGTTTGCTCCTTTTGTCTGTTTGGCATCCGTTTTATGCTTGGTTACTTTTCGATTACCTTGCCTAATAATGTAAATGACGAGTGCAGTCATTCCAATGTAACATGATTTGGCATATAAGTAGACAAATTGAAACGGCTAGTGCAGCAAATACTTGATCACTGAATTCCTCAATAGGAGACGCTCGTGTTCGAAACTCGATGCGTTTATTCATCGCCGTCGAGTCCGTGATCCGCTCGAGCTGCGATCCTATCCGATGTTGCCACTTTCAGTCGAAGACGAAAGCTTCGTGTTTCCAATTTTTCTATCCGACGAACCAAATACCGGATGTTGTTTTGTGTATTATGTTATTAAGTTGTCAGTTTTGTTTTATTCTTTTTCGTTTACATTGTTGTTATATATCTTTTCATAAGATAAAATCTGTATGTTAAACTATAAAATGGTTTCTTCGATAAATAATTTATGAAACTGTAGTAGGTACTTAGGTAACAAAGTTGTTCACACAGAGCTTGTCTGCAATGGGTAGCGATCTGGGTTCTTGGATGTTTTGAGCGATGGATTCGTTTCGTCCATACGCGAGTGCGCGTGCCCAGGCCACGAGGTATAGATTGAGCGCGGGATTGCGTCGCAGGCGCACTGGCGCTGCGGCCGTGACTCCGAGCCGGTTTAACGGCTCTACTGTACGGTCCACCATGCATAACACGCCGGTTTAATTTGTTTAATCATGACAAACATTCTCTGCTTTTACTGATCGCTTATGTGTTTACTTTATTAAACTTCACACATCATCATACGTCTAATGTGCAACTGCTTCTACGCTAAATTCATGCTAGCAAGACGTGGTCAAGTTAAATAAATTATCTCAATAATTATACCTACAAGTGACAATTACTTACTTATTTATTTATTTTATTTAAGGAAAACCAACAGTTATAAAAAAACAAACTAAACTAACTTACAACAAGTAAGCAAAGAAATTAGTAAAAGTATGTTAATACATACATACACAAACGTGCGCAATCATCATCGCTTTAAATATAATTAAAATATCAAGTTTACGGTGCATCTGCCTGGGATCTAAAAATTCTAAGTTTTCTTTTCGCTCGTGAGTATGTGAAGAAAAACAAGAGTGTCTTTAAAAGGTAATTTTCTGTCTCTACTCGGTAAAGATAGAGCAGACTATCATTACACCAAGCAACAAAGGGCATCTCAAGCAGAGTTGTAATTTTATTAATATTCCGCAAACAAGGATAAGAAGACAACGAAGGAAACTTTTTTATTGCGATAACAATATGGGCCCGATAAGTTGCGGTGTTGTGCCGAGCGGGAGTTTTCTCATATCGCCCGGTTCCGGTTATTCTGCAAGTTGCTCGTGCCACCGCTAAACTTGACTTAATTAACTCAACCAGAGTTGCTACCTCGCCAACTGATAAACTATTATTACCCGCTACTGGGAATATAACTCAATAAACTTCGCACTACTCACTAACGCGATAATTGAATACCAGATTTTATTTGTTTCCACGAAATATTTTATACATTTTTAATTGAAGTTATTGGGCTATTGATGTAGTGGAAGCCGTGGCAGCCCAGTTGGTAGAACGTTTGCCTCTCACTATCGGGTCGCGGGTTCGAATCCAGCACATGCCTAAACCAATGATTGTCGATTTTGTTTTCGAATTCATGTTTGGATCATAAATGATTATCACATGCTCAGCGGTGAAAGAAAACTTCGTGAGGAAACCCACATTTCCGAGAAACGCATTTTCGGTGGTATGTGATAGGTCACATACCTGTATTGGGCTGGTTTTTTTTTCGCGGGTTGGACGGTCAGACAGGCAGTCGCGTCTGTAAAAAACCGATATGTCAAAGGTTTCATGGTCAGGAATTGATGTTATCGGGCTTCATTATTTGCTACACGGGTATTAAAACGCAAACAAATTGCCACAATATCTAATGATTCATTTTCAATAGAATTATTAATTACATACTTTACCGAGAATATCACACAAGGGAAATATTACGTACTTATAGTAATACCTACAGAAAGGTTGCGAAGTATTTACTACGTACAATTTATGCGTTTCCGACATTTAAAAGTATGTAATGCATCATAATTTACTTTACCATCGTCATACACTCGCCTAGGGTCTGCTCAATAAACAATGAGTTTTTACTCATACTAATAATAAACCAATCTAAGTATTTATATGTACCTATGTTCTTAAGGATAGTACCTATGTTTTTAAAACCATTGTTTTATTTTCGAAGACAAACAACTTGTCTCACAACTTACAAACAACAGTATAAGACATGTAATTATTAAGTTTCAGTTACCCTATTGGGAAAAACAAACCGCCGGGAAACTTTAGGATTTTATACGCTGGTAGGAACGCGATAATGGTAGCTGGTATTTTTGTCACAGTTGTAATAGGTTGACAAACAATCGTCTTAGATGTATCAATTGGCGCTTATTTTACAACTTAAAAAAGGAATACTCACATAA
This sequence comes from Pectinophora gossypiella, assembly GCF_024362695.1. Lineage (NCBI taxonomy): Eukaryota > Metazoa > Arthropoda > Insecta > Lepidoptera > Gelechiidae > Pectinophora > Pectinophora gossypiella. The sequence goes on from NC_065410.1 coordinate 6,537,206, forward strand.
TTACCAATTCTTCTTCTCCTCTCATGTGGGTTGTGAAGCCAATTGTTTGGTTGAGTAACAATTACAATGGCTAGTAGAAGATAGAGATAACATGCGTGATACGTCAATATAATACTTACAAAATACAAGTTTTAATTGTATATATCAGAATTTCGATCGCAATATCTGCTTTTTATTGTTTATTTTGAACAGTTCGTATGTCTGTGTATGAGCGATGATTGACATTAGATATTGACCTTATCTACTCTGCGATAATTTACAAACAAAAATTTCTAACAGCGCGAACGAATTTGAAGAATCAAAACAAAATACGACGTCGTTGGGTTGATAACAGCGTATAAATTGCAAAGTGATAAACTCCACTAAAGTATTAAGACTCGTGTCAGTCAATCTAGACCATTCATGGTAAATTTACCATTTACCATTCATGGTAAATAATCACAACTGATTATTTTAAACAGTAGATAGTATAGAACCCACAAAGCCAGCACTATCATATAAGTCAGAGCCAGCGGGGTTCGTGATCACGAGGTGAATCTATGAGCAAAGTTGCGCGGACCCTTCGTAATGAACGCGGATTTATATCCACTAACCTACCGTTATTACTTTGTTGTAGGATATTTATTTATTTATTTATAAAAAGGTACACCAACAGTTTATATAATAAAACATATACACATATATATGCACATATTATTTAAAACATTTTTGAGTCGAATAAAAATAAATATTTTCATGGTAAGCGCATCACTGATCAGACAACCGAATTTTAAAAAGTCAGTGAGTCTGAATAATATTTTAATATACTTAAAAATATTGTGCTTTTTGAACAGAGGACCACCTCCGCTGGGTAGGATCAGCTAGTCAATAATTTATTTCTTATAATTTACACGGTATAAGTGTAGGTATTTTTATAACCTATGAATAATAATGAATGTATAAACGATTTACGTAGTTCGTATTAAATATAATGATAATATTAATTAGCGACAATCAGTTCATTTGAAACGAAAAACACAGGAAACAAACATATTATCAGCAAATATGTATAATCATAATATTTATCGGGAAACCGAAAAAACTTATTTAATTACACCACGTACACAGAGGTGAAGGTAAACGAGGCCACAAAAAGTCCGATAACACGGCGATATGGAAGGCGAGTTATCCGAAAAGCAATCAAACAAATTAAGGCCCTTGTAGGCTCTACAAAAAGCCACCCACTTGTCACTACGGCGAACACGAAAGCCCGGGCGAAAATATCAACGTGAAAAAATAAATTATAGACGAGAACACGCAACAAACGAACCAACCCATACAAAGCGGGTTCACTAAATTAGCACGAATCCTTTAGCTTTTCATAAACATAACACCATATAAGTGTGCCGTAAAGAGCTTGTTCTACAACATTAACGAAATGTATTAAATTATTCGTAATTTGACTTCAATTGGAATCCAACCCAAGTCGACGTGAAGTGCAAACCACACATTTATACACTGGCATAGCAAAATCATTATTATAAACTGCATTTAATTTATTATGCAAAACAATGCAGGCACTGTTGTTTGATTAGATTATTTATTGTTTGCAATATTTTCCTAAATTCCCATCATTCAGTTATGTATGTAGACTGTACTTGATCTAAGATAGAAATTCATAATGATTGCTAATGATCAGACGTAGCTTGTAACAGCGCAGTGAGTCCCGTTTCTACGGGACATGTCCCGTTTTAAATCAAGTCCTGTAAGCCCTTTTCTTGCTACTTCCAGTCGACAAGAAGATTCCGACAGCTAATGCTGGGACGTGCTTACATTTCGCATTTTAATATTCAGTGTCTTTTAAATTCTACTCAACTGAGGCACTTACCTTGCTGGAAAATACTGCACATTTAAAAAAATGGCGCGCTCGAGGCAATTGTTCCGCATTTTAGTTTGATGTCATAAAAGCCCTGTAATAGACCCAGCTTCGACTCCAGGTCACGCAAATAGGTTAATAGCTACCAAAAAGGCTGAATAAAGGAAGTAAGTATAATCAAAGAAAAATATAGCGAGCAGTCTTTTGAGTGTTCGCGATGAACGGCGAGGTGCGCGCCGCCTCGGACGGAAGTGCCGCTTCAGACCAACAAATTAAAAGAGAATTAGCTTTTAATAGCCCTACTGGAAAATATATTAATGGGACAACATGACTCTGGTGGCGGTTTGTTGTAAGTAAACAAAATTGAAGGGGGTACTGGGGTGTTGTGTTGAAATCACGTCACGTTCCGAACTTCCGACTCTCGGCTGCAATAAACTGAATTTACATTAAGCCTTATTTAAGGGTTGCAAATTGTTACAAGCGAGAAAGTAAACAACTCAACTGTGTGTCATAATGCGGGCTTTATTACATTAAACAGTAAGTCTGTCAAGCTAATTGAATAACTTTTCATGCATTAAGTACGCAGCAGCGCGTCGAACTATATTCCAGTAAGCTTGGCTTTCAGTTCAACTATTGAAACAGTATAACGACTGAATTAACTCTCTAAGAACTCGATACTGAATAAATAGGACGTTGAATCCGATTTCGCTTCCATCGACCATTGGCAAATGAATTAAAGTGAGAAGTTAAGTAGCTCTTAGCCACTAAGTTCGTTATCTCAAGATATCTCTCTGTTTCTCATCCATATAACAATGCTTTTCAATTATGAGTAAAAGTATCTTGAAGTCCGTATCTTTTCCGATCTCAAGTATTTATTAAGAGTTCCTGTATAAATTCTACATTTTATTCTACGTAAGTAATTTACATTACAAACAGTTGTAGGTAGTACCTCTTTGGTAGTAATAATAAAAGTTGTATCTAACTTTTTTACACGACTGCGGCGAAGGAAAAGGGAGGGTTATTTATGTGTTTGACCGCTATGTATGTATGTAGGCACGTCTGTTCCAACCTAACTTTTAAACCACCTGTCAGAATTTAACAAATAAGGTGCCACAAGAAGCGTCTTGATTATGCGATGGTTACAGGCTATGTGACGTCACACTAAATTTATTTACCCGTGGTCTTATACCGTGGTAAGCAAACTTTTAGGAGAAATAGGCATACAACCACGGCTATCTTATAAACGTCACTATTCGGAAGAATTTCAGAGAAAATCACTTTTTCTTGTTTCATACTTTTGAGAGCGTCATTTTTCCGTAGTCGGGTTTTAGTTTTTAACACTTTCAAGGACAGAACGTCTAATGACGTTCCGATTCCAAGTTGTCATACTCTCATACTACCTATTATGAACCACCAATGACCCATGGTCTCTGTCCGTGAAAGGGTTAAACTAATATTTTTCTAAATAAGTAATAGTTACAATCTCTGCAGGTTTGAATCAACTGATTGTCCGAAAAAAGTAAGATGATTCCGTGCTTCGGAGGGCACGTTAAGCCGTTGGTCCCGGCTATTAGCCGTAAAAAACACCTCCACCAACCCGCAGTGGAGCAGCGTGGTGGAGTATGCTCTATACCCCCTCCGGTTGATTGAGGGGAGGCCTGTGCGCAGCAGTGGGACGTATATAAGCTGTTTATGTTATGTTACTTACATTCAGCACCACATAAATCCTCTCGCAACCCAGCTGACTAACAAGGAGACGACAAGGTCGCGGCTTAAAAGACACCAGATCCTGCAATTGTGCAAAAGAGGATTGGCTTCTAATAAGGAGTGTTGAGATTGATGAATCCAAATGCTCCTCACCCGACTGATGATATGAAGGAACAGACCTGCTTATGGTCTTCGGACCGATTGCAAGTCACAAAATAAGAAAAAAAAAAGTTACTTACAACCTCTCTTTTGATATAGTCCCATGAATCTAATAATATCTAAATTATAAAATAACGAACCCTAACAGCCCTAAGAATATCTAGGGCGTAATTGCTCTACGTCACGACTAGTCACTATAAATATAAAATAGTTTAATGACAAATCGGCATGGCATTGCGGCAAAAGGGAACGAGGTTAGAAAGTCAATACTACATTACATTACATTTTCGTATGGTGCTCGTTGTTACAACACGAAGCCTGTACCGTCATTATCTGCATTACAGTTATTCATGTCGCAACGTCTTCCATCACACTGGATATTAGTTTACCGTAGGTTACTGTCAAAACTAATTTCAAATGCAAGTGGATTTAAGCACCTTGCCAACAATCTTTGGCCAACAATAGATTACTTTTTAGATCTAAGTATACATACGGTGTGTAAGGAGGCTGATTTAGCTCATTATTCCGAGTTAATATCAAGTGGAATTTTCGATCGCAAAAGTATAGAATAGAAAATAATTTAAAAAAAAAACTAAAAAATAATCATGAATTTTGCGACGGAAAATTCCACTTGATATTAACTCAGAATCATCCCCCTCAGTATTCGTTACGGTGTCACTAACACCCTGTATACCCATAATACAATAAGCCTATAAAGAGACAAATTAATCCCTAATGGGAAGAGCAGAGTTACAAGTACTTAATCTAAAGACATAAATAAGAAATTAATAAATTAAGACATGTGCAGCCACTTATGATTTGATACGAAGTTATAAGATCTACTGCCCGAAACAACAAAATTCAGTTATTATAAAATATTTGATTTAAGTACTTACTTAAAACTTTTTCATTTTATTTTTACTTTATTGACTTTGTATTCATGTTTGGATCACAGAATTAATATCTCGTGGATTTAAAAAATTCGCACATATATAAACTCACGCCTATTCCTCACCGGGGTAAGCAGAGACTATGGAATTCCATTTGCTTCGATCCTGACACACTTCTCTTGCTTCCTCCACATTCATCAATCGTTTCATACTCTCACCCCGGTTCAGAGTAGATCGTACTAAACATTTCCTAGGGACATCTCTAATTTGGTCAATGTATGCCCTTCAAGGTCTTCATTAGCCAGCCCTATCACCAACCTTCGCTGAAGCGCTTTAAGGATTTGTGCCCGGTTAATGGTAATAACCTCGCTCATTGTTACATGACACTTATACATAGCTGGCCAGGGATTAGATGTATAAACTATACTCCTCTTTCTATTCATTATCAGATACAGGCGTGGTGTTATGTTACTTATATACAGGATGTCAGTGACATCGTAATTAATACTAAGGGTGATGATTCAGACTATGATACTGAGTTTATATGAAGTGAAATTTCCCGTCACAAAATTCATGTTTATTTTTTTGTGTTTTTCAAATTATTTAAAATTCCACTTGATATTAACTCGGAATAATGAGATGAATCATCCCCCTCAGTATTCGTTACGACGTCACTTATACCCCCTATGTTAGTGACACCGTAACGAATTCTGAGGCGGATGACTAATACCATAATTCTGAGATAATATCAAGTAGAATTTTCCATCGGAAAATTCACGAAAATTCTAGTGTTTTTTTTAAATTATTTTTAGTTTCATACTTTTGCGATTCAAAACTCAGAATTCACTTGATATCAACCCAGAATCATGGTCTGAATCATCCCTCAATGTTTTCGTTACGATGTCACTAACACTCTGTATGTTAACTTTTAAAAACTTTGCTCTTACAATACAGTTACTTATCGTATTAGCATAAATAAAAGAGATTCCATCTTGTTATTTCTGATTTAAATTCAGTCCTTTTGCCGTATTACGAGGATATTGACTTATAGAAACAGGTTATTAAACAGTTATATCTACTTATTATCAAAATAAATGCTTTAAAAATGTTCGTAACGTAAGTTCACAATATCTCTCGTCAATAAGTAGGTATTTATAAATAACATTTACTTATAGCACAAAATAAACAGATAGCAAAATACCTACGTATGATAATAGGAAAACAAATTATATTAACATTAGCTCTTATCGTCGCTTCATAGAGTTTTGAAAACAATGAAAACGCACCAGATACGCTAATCCAAGTAAAAAATTATAGTCTCAGTGTAAAATGGCTCTTACGAGGTTTTCGCTATAAGGCGACGTTACACCCACATATTGTATTGCTCATTTTAACCTAGCTGTTTCCTTCTTTACTGATAACAGTAAGGAAGGATATCCATAAGGATATCCGTATTCCGAAACAACCCATATCATCAATACTAACGCATGAGGAATAAATAAACTTTATTCTTACGAGACGCGTAAGGAATTACCCACAACGATCTATGCGTAAAATTGCGATCGCACAGCACCGTCGAGCGTATAATATTAGGTAGGGCAAGTTCTGATTAAACCGTAAAAGAGATTGGTTCTTGGCTGAGTGCTTTATCGCGGCGTTATGTCGGCAATTTGGTGTCGTAGCCGAGCACCCTCCGCGACACGACCGGGATTCACGGGAAACTTACGTATTATGCCAGGGAAAAGTTAATATATTTCTGTCGATGGGAAATCGTGATCTGAGTCGAAATATGAAGCGGTGAATCTTTGGTTGCTAAGTGAGGTCCTAATCCAATATTGCGTTGTCAAGCTAAACTAAGCCGCGCTACTGACTCTATATTAACTTTATGCCACTAACTCATCTGAGAGTATTCCCAGTAACAAATATGAGCTTCCTTTTTATGCCGTCCATCCTGTGTGACTAGTATATTATTAAGATGCGACGTAGTTGGCGCTTGCAGTAAAAACAGGCCAGATAAAACAGGTGGTACTGAAATATAGCTCCGCATTGGCGACCGCGCCTGCAGCTGCCGGCCTGCGCTTTACTAACGCCGCAGACACATCTACTTCATAAAGCCTTGTCAATTATATGCATAATACTATGGAAAAATAATTTAGGCTTTTTTTAAGAACGTTTAGGGCCCTGTGCCGAGGTTTTTCTTGCAGCTACTTTTCCTCGACTTTACAGATTGTCTCAGAAGCTGCAGTAGTTTTAGGACGTCCGTTATGTAAGAATTGACTAGGTTACCTATTAAATAAAGATATTTTTAAATTTGAATTTGAACATAAGTACAGACGGGCAGATACATAAAACGTTAGAGACAACACTTTTTTAATATATTTATTTCACCCTTTCAATTCCGCAAGGGAAAATTGATTTAAGTATATCATTTGCTAATGATATGAATGAGATGATTATTCACTAGTTTATATGTTTATAATATACATAAAAATGGCAACGACCATCATCCATAAAAAACCTATTGAATGCAAAAACCGTGACGCGTGCGACATGGTAAATTAACTTCAGAACGTTGTCGAGTGCAAGATTCGCGAAATGTTGACCGAAAGCGAATGTTGATGTCTCGGTTCACCGGCTCTCTGTCCTGTTTTGCTTTCGTTGGTCCAATGTGAACGTGACTTTAACTTAACTGGTTTTTCAGGTACAGGTATATAAAATTATGCGAAATAATATAACACTGGCAAACGACTGCGATCTTAGTCTCTTGAAAATTCGCTTACAGCCAATGTTTTTTTCCAGTGTGTTTTTACCTGTGATGATGAATAAGGTAAAGATTAGTAGGTATAAGTATAAAAAATATGTAAGTACATCTTAGGGAATAAAATCAATCAATCATCATTTAATTGCGGAAAACATTGGTTCTTAAAATAATAAAATAGTACCTAAATGTTAAACCACAGTTAGGCATGCAAATAATTATTCATAATTATAACAACAATAATTTAAAAAAGTTAATCAAAATGTATTCTATTAACTATTTATCAGTAGAAATGTGTGTACTTAACTGAAATAATAATAATTTAAAAAAGTAAACAATTAAAATAAAACTTATTGAGTCCATAAATTTATATAATAATAATCAAAATGTTTAATAATTGTCAGTAAATTGTGTATAAATTTATTTATTGTAAATTGTGTATAAATAGTCTAGTAATTACGATATAAATTAATCTCTATAAAATATTTTTTCTATACATATATAAGCAGACATTATACAGCATAATTCACTTCAAAAATTACTAGTTAATTTATTATCTCAATCTCAAAGTTGACGATATTTTTGTTCAAAGTGATTAAACTTGATAATAATACGTATTTAACTCTGCATTATAGAGGTAATCAAGAATACAATACATGCAGGCTCGCGACGATGCATTTCATTTCACAATTATCGATTCGTCGAATTATTCGTTGCAAAATATATTTCATTTCATGTCAATAAACAAGGAATATTATTAATGGAAAATGGAATATTAATCGTACAATTTTGTTATAATTGAGTCATGAGTCTACATGCGAAATTATTAAATAAATAACAGCTCTTTTTAACCGACTTCAAAGCAAACAATTTGACCCTTGTGTAATATTGTTGGAATTGCAAAATATTCGGTTATGTTAGTCTATGTCGGCTTCTAAACACGTAACTTTTGCCTTTCATAGGTGTATGATTGTCCACGCATTTGTCAGAAACTACAAATAATATTGCATTTTTTTTGGATTAAGTATCATTCAACTTAGGGAATAGGCAAGTCTCATCAAAATCGGCTTAGTACCTAGTTTTAAAGTTACGGTCAAAAAACAATGAACTCGTTGATGTCTTTTGTATGAAAGAAGCTATTATGGGTGTTAGTAGGCAACATGAAGCCGTTAGAGGTCATTTAATAGTATGTAAGTATTGCAAACAGCCTCCGTGGTCTAGTAACAGCCTCCGTGGTCTAGTAACAGCCTCCGTGGTCTAGTGGTTAGAGCGTTAGGCTCACGATCTGGAGGTCCGGGTTTGATTCCCGATGGGGACATTGTCGAAATCACTTTGTGAGACTGTCCTTTGTTTGGTAAGGACTTTTCAGGCTTGAATCACCTGATTGTCCAAAAAGTAAGATGATTCCGTGCTTCGGAGGGCACGTTAAGTCGTTGGTCCCAGCTATTAGCCGTAAAAACACCTCTACCAACCCGCAGTGGAGCAGCGTGGTGGAGTATGCTCCATACCCCCTCCGGTTGATTGAGGGGAGGCCTGTGCCCAGCAGTGGGACGTATATAGGCAGTTTATGTTAAGTATTGCAAACATATTTTTTTATTGGATTAAGCATAATTTCACTTAGGGCATAGTGACAGTTTTATCCAAATGGGTGTAGTAGTTAGTAGTAATCAAAAAACTTACTTTTTAGACAGATTTTTTAAAGTCGGTTTAATTTTTTATCACTTTTTAATTCCGCCGTAAACAGTTTTATTTTGATAATATTTTATGGAGGAAAGTGAAACTTTCCATGTCTGTTTGGGACGAAGACGTCAAATACTCCATTATACTTAACATCACCCCAGATACGTTCCGTACTCTGTCGTATTATCTAATTAGCAATCTTAAAACAGTTACTATCCAGCACTATTTATCACTGTGAATACATATCAGTCTAGTTGTGGCTCCAACTGCATCAATTTATTTATATATCATCATCCCCCTAGCATTATCCCGTTTTTCACAGGATCCGCTTACCTAACTTGAAGATTGCGACTGCCTGTCTGACCTTCCAACCAGCGAAGGGAAAACCAGCCCAATACAGGTTAGGTCGTATACCTCCGAAAATGCGTTTCTCGGAAATGTGGGTTTCCTCACGATGTTTTCCTTCAGCGCTGAGCACGTGATAATCATTTATGGTCCAAACATGAATTCTAAAACGAACTCGACAATAATTGGTTTAGGCCTGTGCTGGATTCGAACCTGCGATCTTAAAGTGGGATGCAAGCGTTTTATCATCTGGGCTACCACAGCTCACCCTTTGTTTATATTTATAAGTAGGTATATTTGTTTGTATAGAAGTAATGCTAATCAATTTATTTTATCGTTCCAGTTTTTCTCGGTGTTGGAGAGTTGTATGCGGCTCTGGAATAGGTATGTAACAACAATCGACCTTGCGGAAAGAGCTTATATTTGCATTCCACTATTTCTAATCCTCCTCGACATAATTCGCGCCATGCGCGGCGCCGTTGCCATGCAACCCCGCACGTATCTTTAAAAAGTTTATAGGTATGTAAAAAGTGATTCACGATCACAATAAACTCCAATATAAATTTATTAACTGAACAAAGAAAACGGCCTCCGTGGTCTAGTGGTTGAGCGTTGTGCTCACGATCCGGAGGCCCCGGGTTCGAACCCCGGTGAAGACATCACTTTATGATCCCTAGTTTGGTTAGAACATTACAGGCTGATCACCTGATTGTCCAAAAGTAAGATGATCCGTGCTTCGGAAGGCACGTTAACCCGTTGGTCCCGGTTACTACTTACTGATGTAAGTACGTAGTCGTTACATGAGTCATGTCAGGGGCCTTTGGCGCTCAATAATAACCCTGACACCAGGGTTGCTGATGTTGGTAATCCACTTCAAAACCCACACGATAGAAGAAGAAGAACTGAACAAATGTAACTTTTACGTATTTTTGTTGCGTGCGGTACCTATAATAAACGAACAGATGATAATTCTCACTTGTTGAATCTATGATAAAAGTTTACTAATGAATGACAAACACACGATAGAAGTAAACTCCTGTGCTTATACCACGTGTTTCGTATAACTCTATTCAAATCAAATTCATTAATTCACGTCGTGTTATGCAACGTTAAATAATTCGGTGTATTAGGAAGTTTATTGGTGTGAAGACCTTTTTTGTACAACACTTATAACCTTGACCGCATTATGCTGTTTTGTTTTATTCATGAGTTACAAGATTACATCGCACTTATGAATGTTTACTAGATGTTTGTTTGTTTGTTTTTTAGATGTTCGAACTTACAAGTTAAACTAAGACTTCATTTTTATGAAAAAGTAAACATCTTTATGCCTTCCAATTCTCGTTTCTCGACTCCCCCTCCATAAAGACCATTCACCTGTAACGCTTATTACCATGGTGATAGAAATCCATAAACATATAACAGCCTTCCCATACATTTTCTATGAGAAAGCAAATATCATGAAAAAAAATAAACTGCACAGGGTGTTTCAGAAAAATATATTGTTTATATACTTAAAAAAAGACTTTAAAAGATTATTTATTTATTTATTACATGGAAAACTAACAGCTTATAAAACATCCCGCTGTAAGATTGCTGTACAATTCATAACATAAGCTCACCTATATTCCCAATTGGGGTAGTCAGAGGTAAATTCATCGCCTGATGCACGAATTAAACTACCCACATCTCACAGAGCTTTATTTTAGACAAACGTGAAAGGCGGTAAGCCCTATCGCCGTCTACAATTTTCAAACCAAGAGTGTCATTGGAAATTGCATGTAAGATAAATTATTAACTCATTGATGCAAGTCCGTTACCGGGGATCGAACCGGCGATCCCTTTTTAAGAACCACGCCGATGGCAGTAATGTCGGTTGTGAACAAATCAGTTAAGTAAGTACTCGATAAGAATACAACTCGATAACGTTCACTTAACCTACAGGCGATGAGTCCTTTTTAACGATATTATATATATTATAATATAAAAACACAGAGAACATCAAAGGTGGACCTCAAAGCAACCTTCAGCATAATGGGATTGCGACCTTCGGACATTCAGGGCCCGCCATTCATACGAGAATCGGCAATACCAGAGAAAATGAATTAACCAATCTGTTTGCCCACGATAACAGCACGGATTATGCTTGTTACAAAATTGTTCATTTTCACGCTCCCCATTGAAAAGCTTTCCATTGGATAAACAAAGTGGGAAAAGCCAAATAAAGTCGAAAAGGTTATTTTAGCTGCACTCATGAAAGCGCCGTAAATGTCCTAATGGATATTGTAATATTACGAGATCATCGATAATGTTATAGGAAAGTAAATGACTTTTATGATCCAAACGAAATTAATTTACGAGTTTCCCCAGCAACGAAATATGCCGAGCCTTTATTTGTGAACTCCATTTACCACGCCTTAGGGTAACATAATTTTAAGGTGTCGTAAAATGATGGCAAACAACGATTAGTGGGAAGCTAATGTTTTTTATATATTACGTATAAGTATATGCTTTTACATTATTATAGTAGTTCAACAGAGACCCAGAAGTCCCGCGAGTGTTTCGGTACAAACGAAATGTTATAAAGCGCGTCGCGACGATTTATATGTCAATGCATGAATAAAAACTCGAACATTACAAAAACTTCTTAAATTTTGAGCCGGGTGTGAGCTCAGCGCTCCCCAATTGTCCGGCCAAGTAGTTATTGCCAGAGGCAGACATACAATAAGTCTTGTCAAAAAAAATCGCCGACACAAAGATCTCTGTGATCAAACTCCACACAGTATTCGTTAAGTACTTCGTTTTCTTTACGTCCCTAACAAGCATGTTAGTTCTAGAAGCATCTAGAACGTGAATATGCTAGTTTCCAACTAGTCAAATCAGTTACTTAATCAAACGTCAAAAATGAAATTACTATGGAATTTGTATGAAAAAGCACACTGTGACTTCATAGGCAAACGTGATAAAATGTCGGACTTATTATTGCGTTTTTTTTATTCAAATTAATACATAAATAAGTTGTCTTTCATTAGTTTTAGATCTGTCGTTATTTAGTAATCAGAAATTCATAATCTTGAACCTAGTTAGTACACGATATAGCTACACATGTTACTACAATACGAATGACGTAGTACCTATATGTAGATGGGCTGCGCGCGTGCCAGCGACGGGTACGGACAGAATGAGCGATCAGCGGTCACAGGTGCTCGTAATCAATGGGAACCCTTATTAATGGATTGTCCGTCATTATCCGGCAATAATAGGCAATACCTACATTGATAGATTATTGTCGCTATCTAGTGGATGCACAAATATGCGATCCAATAGATAAACAATTTTGCCTTTTCGTCGCCAGTGAAAACCACGTAAGCACCTTTTTTAACGGCCACTCTGGTCCAGTGGTTAAGCGTTGTGCTCACGATCCGGAGGTCCCGGGTTCGAATCCCAGTAGGACAAATCACATAAATCACTTTATGATTTCTAGTTTGGTTGGGACATTAAATGCTAATCACCTGATTGACCAAAAGCAAAATGATCCGTGCTTCGGAAGGCGCGTCAAGCAGTTGGTCCCGGTAACTTACTGATGTAAGTACGTAGTCGTTACATGAGCCATGTCAGGGGCCTTCGGCGGCTCAGAAATAACCTTAACACCAGGGTTGATGATGGTAATACACACACATCACATAAACACACATGATAGAAGAAAAAGAAGCACCGTTTTGAATTAACATTCGGATGTGATTTTCTTCAACAAAACCTCGAATTCCTTTAATTAATTTCATTAAAGTGGTCTCCATTTTTACCCGGATTGAAACTAAATTGTGTATTGCAAAGTTTTGTTAAGAAAAATCACATCGCGCTTACGTGCTTTTCATTGATTGTAGACATATTTGAAAAGTTTTTTGTTCACATTTTGGTTCGTTACAAAATAGCGCAAGTTCCAAAAGAGCGCAGCCTATTTTCAATCAACCTGAAAAGACAAAGGGTAAATAGAGTCCAGTACAAGCTAAGTGAACTGGGGGATTAAAAAAGCCACAATGAAACAATTAATCTAAAAAGAAATATTGCAATTTGACAAATTATTTATTTATTTAGTTGTACACAATAGAACATACAAAGAAAACAGACAGCACGGGGATTGCGCCTAGAAAAGTAAGTGCGTAGTGTCAACAAATATCAAATAGCAATATTGCTTTCTTTGATGGATTCATCTAATTCGCTTCGATGTGCTAGAGCAATTAGCAAATATGAAACAAAAAAAGCCAAAATAATTTGTCTTTACAAAAACCTATAAAACAAAACAAAACAACAATAGTCGTCATTAACCTACTTATTCAACCGTTAGTCAGCCTAGAACGATTTGTACCTACACTGTAACAGATTTTAATAAGTCGTTGTCAAATAAGGATGGTGTGTAATGTAAAGCCTAGCTTGAGGTCATCGACCGGGACCGGTCCGCCATGCCGCGATGCCTTCGCCACAAAACCCGACACTACACACTACTGCTAGATAGTTTATTAGGTATATTTTCCTATTCACTGTAGTAGTATCGTAGTATTTGTTTGTTGTGATTGCGGTATATACTATGTAAGTATTATGTTTGTCACAACTTACTATACAAACACAATATGTTACCATTACCTTTTTAATTCACTGTATAACTTTTTATAATAGCTAGTGGTGGGCTATTTCACTCATGAGTTTATAAAAACTCTATAGTAACTAGTACTTGTACATCTTACTAGTAATAATACTAAATCTTGATGACCTTTATGGTGTAGCAAATTTCTATTATTGGTACTAGTTAGAAGATACCTACCTCGATCGTCAAATCCTACGTTCATGATCCAATTGTTGGCGTCAAACCTCTACCCTATAGACTGTAAAGGAATACTCAATTCTTGTTTGTAAGTACGTAACGTAAGTAATATTCTTTACTGAGGGCCTAACCAGTATGATAAGCCAAAGTGTTTGACATTTTCATTCGTTTCGTTAGTGTTAGCGTAGCATTAACAAAAGCGATAACATTTTGGTTTGACCCTCTGTTCCATTCTTTGCTGTCTGTATGTTGTTACCATAACAACAAATAAGTCAAGGCTTTATTACTAGGAACATCACTGCAAAAAGCAAACAGGTTCACTGCACGAAGGTCAGCAATAAACAATCGATGCGCAAGCGCACGCATGTTGGAATATAGTACACACGACGAGACGGTCACGGACACGGAATAGAATAAAAAGGGAGGAGGTTTCTTCTATTCCGTGGTTACGGACCATCGCGGACGCGCCTCTTCCATAACAGTACTCCTCGGACACTTCATATAAAACACCTCGTTTTACACAGACACTACAAATTGACGTTATTATAATTATTATGTACACGCGTACTATATGACTGTGTAACGTCTGACGCTGATACGATTGAAGACTAAAGTAAGACCGAAGAGTGGAGAGTTGCCGTTCTAATCGTAGTATTATTCCTTATTCTATGGTAATACGAGTACCTTATCTATCTGAGTCTAGCCTTAGCGTCTTAGAAAGATTATGGGATTAGCTTTCCGCCCAAGACTTCATCTGCGTGGATTTTGGTTATATCGCAGTAAGCACTCTAAGAGTGTCTCTGGAACACACTATACTTGGAAAGAATATTCTTCTGTATCATAGCATATATGGTTTTTGACCAATCGTTATGCCAGTTTTCGTCAAAATCGCCCCAGCGTTTCTGCTGTAAGGTAACAAACTAAGTTAAGAGACTAAGGGTGGAATTAATAAACTAATCTCAGCTTTGAGACTGCTCTTAAGATCATGTCAATGTGACAGTTCTTATATAAAAACAGGGACTTAAGCATGATCTTGAGGGCAGTCTCAGCTGATATTAGTTTATTAATACCACCCTAAGTTAGTTTCACATTATATAATACTGTATAATAATTAGCCCTCTTCTTCTATCGTGTGGGTTGTGAGATCAATGAACAACATTATCAACCTTGGTGTCTCGATTGATTTAAGCTAACGAAATGTCGCATTAGCTTTTGTCAATCCCATACAATTTATTTCTATTCTAGTGGGGTTGGCGGATGCTAATACTAATGACATTACTACTAAACGCAGATAGCTTGAATTCACCGCAATGTTGGAAACTCTGTCATTAGTCGCTACTAAGTAGGTACCAGTTGTTTTAAGCGTGAAATCCCCCAAAGCAGTCGACAGTCAATGATTCTAACGTTATTAGTACTATGGTAATGAGCATCGGTTAGCTGAAAGTTAACCTTAATTTAAATCGCACACTTTACAGTTTACTTTCTCTTTTGTAAAGTCACTTTGCTACTTATTCCAACTGATATTAAAGTTCAAAAAATAAAAGAAAGTTGCTTAAAATAAAAAGTCTACCCTCAAATTGTAAGTAGGTAGTAAGTACATTACTGTATCGGCAGCCGGCAGGGCCTACTTACATTGATGGTCGACCGAAATATTTTTTTCTTCTTTAGTTTGACGACCGATGGCTGGTATTAAACAGAACGCCGATCTGTCTAAATTCAAAAGCCAGTGCTGTGACGTAAATTAGCACAGTGATGTGTCAGTCGAGATCCGGCGATCGATTCTGTTCTAACATTAGGTAGCTAATATGTACCTATCGAATATCGTGTTTTTTTTTATATTTAGTCTAACAACCCGCAGGGGAAATCTCTTCCGTTGGTATTTTATTCAAAAATAGAATACATTCGCGCTGCACAACATGGCGTCACTGCTAATGATGAGAAAGACACGGCATACGACGAGAGGCGACAAACCTGTCAGTAGCATGCTCCCAGATTGGTCTAGTTCCACATTTCGCACGTTCATTCCGAGCTTATTATTATTTGTTCTCTCTTAGAAAACTGTGAGAAAGTATAGTTGGATGTCATTTTAAAACGTTTATTTGTTTCGTTTTATATCGTCATTGTCTTCCTATTATTTACTTTGTTATTAAATCCACTTCCTTTGTGGTGTATTACTTAATGGTGTATTTTATTTGCAGTTTATGTAAGATTTATTTGTTTACAAGTCGACTATTATTTTTCTTCTAAAAAGGCTTGAAGATTTCTTTATATTTATTCATTACAAAAAGGAAGGACTTAAAACGAACTCGACACCTCTCATTCACAAGTCAAGCTTAATCCCAAGCTATCACTTCCTTTATTTCATTAAGAAAGGAACAATTGAGAATACGATACTTGTGACTTGTCTGATCCGCGTTACACGACTTCAAAGGCATATTTAAGTTCCGTGAAGTTTCATTCCGCTGCTCCCCTCGACCCATGAGACATTCAGGGGAAGTTTGCTAATTAGATTCCTCACCCCGATTCCTTGGGGCGGCGCGCGGTGGTGGCTAGTTCATGTTGCATTGTCACCTGATACTGGGGATTGTGACGTCACAGCTGCGATGATGGCACTCGGAAGTAACAAGTGCTGCATACGAATTCGTTCATAATGCAGGAAATATTCCGAGTCGTGAGCCGTGGTAGCCCATTTGGAAGAACGCTTGCCTCTCACTTTGAGATCGCAGGTTCGAATCCAGCACAGGCCTAAACCTGAATTTGTTTTCGAATTCATGTTTGGATCATAAATGGTTATCATGTGCTCAGCGGTGAAGGAAAACATCGTGAGGAAACCCACATTCCCGAGAAATGCATTTTCAAAGATATGTGACCTAACCTGTATTGGGCTGGTCTTCCCATCGCGGGTTGGAAGGTCAGACAGGCAGTCGTTTCTGTAAAAACTGGACCTGTCAAATCTTAAGGTTAGGTAAGCGGACCCTGTGAAAAGCGGGATTATGCTAGGGGGATGATAATAATAATGTTAGTTACATAATGTTACAAGGTTAGTTGCAGTCACTTCATATTATACTTACTTAATCTACATCTTTATTTTGGTGCCAAACCATATACATACATATCGTCACTGGAAGACAAAATTACATAAGCGCCAAAATATCCTAAAATAGTAGTCCATGTTATGATATCTACTGCTAGAGATAAAAATTTAAAAAGAATAACAATGTAATCTTGCGTAGACGTCATCTAAATTGGCTATATGGGTAAAAAGTTATGATAAAACACTTTAAATGACTTTTTCTTGAAATTGCATTTCGGCGCTTACGTAATTTTGCCTTTTCACTGACGATATAAATAAAATATTCGAATACATTTAGCTAAAAATATCTTTGTCATAATATCCATAAAAGTACTAATGTATTCCTACACTTCCGTTTGAACATAACCATGCTTTTTTAGAGATTCATTGATCTTGAATAACACGTAGGTGGCTTAAGTTAACATAAATTACAAAGCAATTAAGGTCAAGGTGTTCCTAATATTGCGTCACACGACACATCGCTCCATTTTTGGTACAAATTTTGTATTTACGGTGTGGATATTCGAACGGTGGCTGACATAAGTCAACAGAGCGTTGTGTAATCCGGCAGACATGATACACAAAGTAACGGACGTTTCCGAAACTACAGCCCAATGCATTATTTAAATGACGCTCGCTCTCGGCTTCAAGTATATCAAAATCTTACTGTGTATTAATTATGAGAGGAGCGCCGCAGAGCGGAGCTTAGGGCCAATACACACACGTACGGCTTGAATTAAATGGACACAACTAGGGTTTCTGATTTCTCGAACTATTTTCATTCTCGAGGCACGAGCATTCTCGAAGCCAAATTGTCGAGTCTCGAGACTTGTCGAGCAGAAACTCTAGACACAATTAATAAATATATGGACGAACTTTTGAGAAATAACCAACCAAGACAAGTTCGTGCTTTTTTCTATTATTCATTTTGTTTTGTTAATTATAAGCCGAATATACATGAATTAGCTTTCTGGGCGCGACTCCGTTCGTGAGGATTTAGGTTATTTATCTAGTTTACGTTTTTTTCTAATAGTCTCTTTTCACATAGAATTGTTTTTTTCTTACTATCCTATGTACTTCCCTGGGTCTCGTACTGTCTTCGTGCTTACCACATTTAATTTTAACCTGTTCACCGGTTTAGAAACGAACAGATATTGTTATATTTGCATATATAATATTAGTACTTACTTAACTTATGGATAATAATATGATGGATGCTTACCCTCCGTGACAGAATGTTTCTTTTAACTTTTTTTCTTCTCTTATTTTGTTGTTATGTAGTAATTAACCACTTTTTAGCATTTAACTGCAACTAACCTCACGTTACAAAATTTCCTAACCATGCCGTGTATACACGTTTTGGGTTTCAATCTAGTTATTACCCACATCTGTAACCTTTGTGTGTACCTTTAAATAAATAAGTAAAATAAAATAATGGTCTCTTGGACACGATTTTGAAAAATCTAAGTCGAAAGTGCCGTGCGACCATGCGGTACACACCTTTAGCCATACGTATGCCGTGGAATACGTAATGACGACAAAGCCCTTGATAATTATTTCTTAATCGTATACCTTATACCTACGTCATTACAAGTGTTAAGGTCTGTTGGGTGCGAGGCAACATGAACTTTATTTGTGTGAGCTTTTCCCATGACAAACTCGCTCTGAATACGCCGATTGCGTGTGATAGTGTAGAGTGAGTGTAATAAATTGTACAATTTTCGGTTAATTACTGTACGTATTAAGATAAAATGTCTTATTTCTTGAATATCTCTATTCTGTTGTAAATGGCGGACACTCGTATTAGCGTCAAAGTCTGACCTAACTCGGCCACCGCAATAAGTATTATCCAAGTAAAGCATTGTTACAGTTGGTAGGCTGATCTTGTCACCAAGGTTCATCGTATCTCTCTTAGGACTTCGTTTCGACAGTGGCTGCAATTTGTCCTCGATTACTTGATCTCTGCCCACCCCATTAGGGATTATGGGCGTAAAGTAGACATGTATATGTAACTAAATGTAACAAAACACCTCTACATTCGTAACGCCATTTTCTAGAAAAGAAGTTGAAATCAGCTGAATTTAAACTTCACTCGGTTCTCACTCTCAATATAATGTCCAGCTCAGAAATAATTACAGTTCCCACTCCAGTCTCGAGCAACGAAACAAAAGTTCCTTTGTAAGTTAAGTGCATTAAGTTTGCATAGAGCTACAGTGCGCTTTCCACTGGAATATGCATTATAGAGTTTTCAACATCTGTAATGCTGTCAGTTGCGCTTAGCACTTAGCTTAAGTAGCTGCCGATTTTCGCCCGATTTTATGATAGAAGATGGAGATCTTGACAAAGGCCACTTATCGCACTAACTTCACCACCTATTAGCTAAGTTAGTAGTGCCCGAGTAAAAGGTCTGAGTTTAATTTCCGCCTAGACAATTCTGACTGTAATTGTGTCCGTCTTTGTGAACTTAAGACAATAGAATCCTAGGGAACATTGAGAGTGAAGAGTACAAAGTAGAGTAGTTACTATAAATATAAAAAGCGGCCAAGTGCGAGTCGGACTCGTCCATGAAGGGTTCCGTAGCATCAAGTAACACAATATAAAAGTTCTTGTGGTTCGTTGTAACTTTGCTCGATGTTTTAATGTAAATATCGGTTAAAAAATTATGACATGTTAAAAAAATACTTAATAAATCTCGTTCAAACCATTTTTTTTGGTACAAGTTTGCATATCATAT
Organism: Pectinophora gossypiella; assembly: GCF_024362695.1. Lineage (NCBI taxonomy): Eukaryota > Metazoa > Arthropoda > Insecta > Lepidoptera > Gelechiidae > Pectinophora > Pectinophora gossypiella. The sequence goes on from NC_065410.1 coordinate 6,557,226, forward strand.
ATTTTGTTTAGTCCACTTTGGAAGAATCTCTCGCGCTAACTATTCAATTTAGAAAAAAATGATAATAGAAACCTCAATATCATTTTTGAAGACCTATCCATAGATACCCGACGCGTATGGGTTTGATGAAAAAACATTTTCTGTGTTTCAGTTCTAAGTATTGGCAACCACCCAAATTTATTGTTTTTTTATTATTATTTGTATGTCTTTTTCATATCTCGGGCCTATGGAGGCCCGGACTTTTGGAATGCGTGCGTGGGGCCGAAGCCAACACGTAGAGGCCCCTTAAGACAGTTTAATCTAAATGTGGTGTGACACCAACCGGCGATTATCCCTGTATGCACTATGGGAGTGCACCCAAAGACAATCCCCGGTTCGTGTAGGACTATTGCAGATTATGGGAACAAAGGGAACTGGGCTATTGGGTTGGGGGTTAGTGGACTGGGATACTGGAGCTATGGGGGACTATGGCGCCTGCTCGACCAATGTTGGTAACATGGATACAATGAGCAGGCGGTGACTCGCCACCCATTGGATGGGCCGCATATCTAGCCGACGCGACTGGACGGCAAGGCAGCAACATGGTCATGAGCAGGTCAGGGTGTCGAGAGGTGTACACCGCTTTCTGCGAGGCGGTTTACCCGCCTCACCAACTCGCGACTTATGCATCTTTCACTTCCACCCTGCGAGCGTATAGCTCTAACGCCCCACTCTGGCCGGCCAATGAAGGCAACCAGAGGTGAGAGTCCTGCGGCCCCCGCTGGGGTCCACTCCGGCAGGCCAGTGAAGGCAAGCCGGAGACGGAGGACCTGACCGACTCTCGGGGGATCTCAGCTCCGTGGTGTCGTCACTCACCAACAGCTCGCCACAAGCTGGCCTGCGGAGACTGACTGCACTGTTGAATTCACCAGGTTCGCTGATGAATTCACCAGGGGGCGATGGGGTCGTCACATCCCGACGCCTTTTATTATTATTATTATTGTAAGTATAAAAATATTAATTCGGTTCACAGAATACATCTACTTACCATCTTTCAACAGTTTAGCTCTTATAGCTTCGGGAAAAAGTGGCTGTGACATATGGACGGACGGACGGACGAATCCATAAGGGTTCCGTTTTTGCCATTTGGCTACGAAACCATAAAAATAGCCCCCTGGAATAGACATTGACACAAAACGAAGAAACAAGATTAAAAATAAAAAAAATTCGGTACATTAAATTATGAGCACTCACACATTCGACAACAATGTGACTAATTTGAATAAAGTGACAGATTGTTTGATTGTCTCTTCCATCGAGGTATGACCCAAGGCTGTTGAAAGGTCGTCACATACTTCACCACACTACACCAGTCACCTACGCTCTTCAAATGGCCAATCTACATCATCTGACCATGGATAAGTAGGTGTGATTGAAATACAAATACAAGTAAAAAATAGTGAGTTTCAACTATTGCATTTACATTACAACTTAGATAATAGTAATCGCTTCAAATATAAGCTATGGCTATAACACTATATATTATTATTTTATGTAGGTAGATGTAATTATTATAATGTATTTCGTATATTGCACCTCTTTTTATTCTCCCGCAGCCATTCTTACTACCCTTTGGGTTGGCTGGAAGAGATCTCTCTTAGAGATAAGTCCTCCCTTGTAAACGTCCATTTCATGTTTGTTATGTAACTAGTTGTTAAGTGCAATAAATATATTCACAATAAGTAGATATTTTTTTCTGTGTTTAGAGCGAACGAACGAACGAATCTTGCTTCTTTGGAAAAGACCGTCTTCTTTACATACAGCTATCGAAAAACTTAGTAAGTACTTAATATTTTTTATTTAAAAGACATCAACGAGTACACGAATAGATTAAGTAAGTATAAGTTAAAAATAATAAAATTATATGATCTTTCTATCTGAATATTTAAGTAAGTATTATTTATTAAATCTATTGTCATTTCACATATTACACACAGTCAAGAACATAGACCCAACTAAACAATAATTCTTCGCAAAGCAAATTCTAAAAATAACACGTGATGCGTGCTGGCTGACGATCTAAATCTGGCTCGGCAATAAATCTGCATTGGAAATAGTCTTTTCGAATAGTATCGGAAATGCGATTATTAAGCCGATAGTCGTCAGGTGATAAATCAAACCGACTATATAGTAGTGATGTAAAGATTCCGCTATCGCTTCCGCTCCCGCGCTCGCTGTTGCGATACAATCGCCAATCGCGATCGCAGACTGAGATCTAGATTTATATCGGAGGACTGTAATAACTTCTTCCTACGAACTTTTTCTGCTTATTTCTCAGCACAGCTTAATATTGTACCATCCATTTCATAAAGATTTAGCTTGGTATGGATTGGTAAAAAAGATAATAGTAACTGAAAATGGCAGTCCAGGCAGTAACTAAAATAGAAAAATACACATACATACATAAACTCACGCCTATTTCCCACCGGGATTAGAGCCTGACACACTTCTCTTGCTTCCTCCACATTCATCAATCGCTTAATACTTGCACGCCGGTTCAGAAAAATACACACTAAGTATTCAATATTTCGAATACTTAATTACTTTGACAGTTATTCTTTGTGTTTTTTCTGATATATATTTTTTATTCTTTTTAGTTTCGTATATACTTAATTAATCGTAAGAACAAATGTGCTTTGACTTAGGAGCCCAGTTTTTGTTCAATTCTTTCTGATGATAAATCGGCTGCAGCTGAAAATCAGCGCCATAATCTAGCTACAGCTAGGCTGCGACATTTGCTGAGCTGCAGCCGTTTCGGCATTATTTATAATTCTATTGTTATTACTAACTACCTACCTCTTAAGAATATGTAAGTAATTACGTATTTTTTGCCGAATAAATATTTTCTTTCTTTCTTTCTTAATCGAAAGCTTTCTGTTAAGCTAACGTGATATGTGGTGGTCTCTTTATCAGATTTAGATACTCTTTTAACAGACAAAACTAAGAAAATCAAAACTTTTTATCAAACTACGAAGAAGATCAATCTGTAAATTGATAAAAACGTCCAAACGAAAATACGTAAACCAGTTATATAGTTTCAAAGCTTACAAAGACATATATGTAGAATCAACTCCTTTGAAGTCAGTTAAACAACTTGCGCATCCATAGTTTGTCATGCATACAATTTATTTAATTCAAAACCTTTGCTCGAGTCCGGAACATCGTACAAAGACAATCCTTTATGCAAATTGATTCAGCAAGCAACGGACTGATACATTCGTATTTTTGTTGTGCATTTTGTGCACCCTTCTTAATATACTTAAGCGTATAAATATTATGTTTATAGTAAGTTTTCCATGGGCCAATGATTGTCCCGGAACTCCCGGAGGTTCCAGGGTCAATAATAACCCTAACACCAGGTTGCTAAGGTTGTTCATCCACCTCACAACCCACACGGTAGAAGAAAAAGTAAGTGCATACGAGTACTATCCTTTAATAACTGGGCGTAGGCCTCCGTTCATCAACCGAAGGGGTTAGAGCATACTCCACTTCAATGCTAAATACACTTAACAAAGTTGGTTTAGAAGTACCTAACAATTATTAGTCTTTTCTTTGCTACTTTTTTATTTTTATGTGTAAGTATTTCCGCGAGGGTTGCGGCGAATTTATATGTAAATAATCGCATGCATATAAACTCGAACGTTATAAAAATCTCAGCTCGCAATGCTGGCCTCGCCTTTGTCGCCTTCCGGTCTGAGCTGGACTGGGAGCAAACAAAATATATAGAACACGTTCAGCTGCTTGTCTTCCCAGTCTTGTCATAAAATCCGACAGAGGGACATGATGGTATTTTTTATGGGCGATAGGCTGGTCCCTTGTCACTATAAGATTCGTCATATCTCTTTTTAGCCTTCGCATCAACAATGGTTTCAAGTTGTCTTTGATTACTTGAGGCTCTGCGCACCTCATTAGGGATTACGGGTGTGTGTAGCGAGTTTTGATTCAGCCTTTGAAGCCGTAACTTTGAATATCTACATCATCTCCACATATCACGCGTACATGTCACGGATATATCTCGGATAATGAAACGCGGAGGAAACATGATAAAAGTTGCCGTCGTTCGCTATTATACCAGTACCTAACCATGTATCTGCAATGATTGCAGCCACACGCGGAAACTGCAACTTTTTATCTACATCGGAAGTGCGATAGCGTCTCGTGATTACGTTTGTTATTCATACTCCTATTGATGTCATGTTTTTGCTAATTATTGCTGCGAAAGCATGTTTTCCTACGACGACAAATGAAAGTGACTAAGTGTTGTTTGTAAAGTTATAATTCTGTTAATGAAATTACTTGTAGACATATTTACTTACAGTATTTTTATATACCTATGCTTTTTTTGTATAGGTAGTGTAATACTGTGTAAACCAATGTACTCACACAAATATATTCGAATAATTTAATAACTTAACGCAAAACGTAACTGCTAAATTCAAAACATTAATTTATGCCAAACAAATCGACCGTCATTGTAATTAAACAAAAATATGCATCTGAGCCGGAAGGAATGGCAAAATAGAATTAAATTACAAAAATACAGCACTAATTATATTAAAAAATTCGACCTTTTATTGTTCTTTGTTTAAAATATCTTTGTTTGGAAATATTTAAAGAACGCGGTGTCGACTTCACCATTCTGGTTTCGTTTTCCACTCGGAATCAATTATTAAAACACATTCGGTGTGACGGCGCTCCGGGTACCTATACAATCTGGCACTCTCATCCTGAAACACTGGCACATTGTGCTGGCTGTACAAGTACCTACCTTTATACACAATAAAATCTTTACACCTCTCAGGAATAGACAATACACAAATACGCGATGATTGAATCTGGGTTTTAATGGTATTTGTTTATGGTTTACGTAAAAAAAGTTCCCTGCTACCTTAATAGTATCTTTAAGATGAACATTTTAAAATAAATTCGGCAGACCAACTAACGTCGCGGCGACTCAGTCATTTTCCTTTATAAATACGCAGTAATCACAGCTTACGATGCCGACAGCGAAAAGGATCCTCGTTTTGTAAATGAAAAGTCTTAGATCAAAGCTTCTTTATGACACGCACTACAAAGCCATAGATCCCCTAATCAGCGGGGCTAATATCTGGCGTGCAGCTTAGAAAACCGTCTGACATGTTGTATATCCGTGTGGATCTGTAGCCACAGCGAGATTCAGCCATCAAATATTCACGTGTGGAGGTATGGTTGCCGTTTTACTGCCTCCTCCCTCTCCGCCCGCCGCCGCGCCCCGCGCCCGCGTGCGCCCTCAAACGACCCTGTCTGAAACAACTGAATGTGCTAAAATCAATAACTGACTGTTGTTTGTCAAAAATTTTGTCAGATGCTGATTCAAAACGAAGTTATAATAGCACTCGTACTAAATAATACTGGCCAACTTTGCCTAAACAAGGAAAATACAGCGCTAAATTGAGGGGCATTCCACCCCTGGCTTCAACGCCCTAAGTCACAGGAAAATCACCCGTGGGGACAATAGAAACATACATTACACGTCTAAAAGCGGAAAAAGACGATAGCTGACGCACATTCATGTATTATATTACTACGTTCTATTTTATAAATAACAGTATACCTTACTATAATTCATTACCTATTTGTTCAGGATAAATTTATATATATCCGAGGAAAGGAAAATCGCAGTTTGATAAATTCTTACCTGACTTAACTGGTAAAATTAGCTGAATGTAACCGAGTGAGTGATGGATACATTTTCCGGTTGGCAATTTGTAATTGTACGAATGCACATCCACCATTCAACGCTGATCTTCTAAAGGCCGCTCATTGTGCATAGTATAATACAGGCAATACTAGAGTAGGTGTGTCATATATTATATACTTACCAACGATACGTATGTGAAGCGGAACACATAACAAATTTATTTCTCAGTCGCGAAGATCTCATAGGAAATGACTGATATAAAGGAAATGGAAAATATACGCGTTTAACGTCGTCTTTTGTATGCTTACCCTGTTAAGAGACTAGATTTAATTCCACTAACAATGTATATTTAGCATTTCATAACATCATAATCCAAGAATAGTTACTGTTTTCGATTTCACAATACTGATATTGTATTCGTCACGAAGCCAAGAAATTAGCGTCACGGCGCGGAACATTTTATGAAATTATAATGTAAAGTAACTGCTTGAAGCCCACCGACTTGGTAAATACTGTGATGACGAGTTGAACCTTCGACCTAATCGATAATAACCGCGTTCATGCCGGCTAAGAAATTATTGCTACTGTAGTGCCAGCAAACTTGGAAGAAACTGCTTTCATTTCCCAACTTTTCTACTTACTTTACACTTGAGAACGCGAAGATATTGAAGCGAAAAATTTTCTTCAAGACCGTTTGAGATTTTCTATCGTCCTCCCCGAAGAAATATTTCGTAATTAGTGTTGCCCGATAATCGACTGTATATCGATTATTTTCTAAACCCTTAAGTAATTTAAATATCGATATTGAAAATTCTACAATTATAATCTAATAATTGATAGATATAATCAATTGTAAAATAAATGCAAAACTAAATCGGTTATATTGTAACAATCGATTATATTTAAATAATTGATTTATTCGATAGTATTGCCATTACTTTACAATCGATAGTTTTGATATAATCGATTATATCTAACATTTATTAGATTATAATCGATATAATTGTAGAATTCCCAATAGTATCGATTAAATCGATAGCCATAACAGCCATATCGATATTCAAGGGAAAATAAAAGATTACTCAGCAACACTATTCGTTTATTTAAACAATTTTTACCTATCAAAACTTTTTCTCTTTACTAGCTAGTCATCCAATTTTATGACTAAGTGTACGGGGTTTCAATTTTTCCTGGCTCGAAAGCCGACCCGCAACCCCGCGAAAGAGGCCCAAGAAGTTGGTTAGGTTAGGAACCTCGGCCTTAAAAGTCCGCGGACGTCTAAGGACCGAGCCGGCGTGAAGCGACTGTATCAAAAAAAACACTGGCCCCAATCAAAACGATAGTAAACTTCAATACCGCGTTTTAAAACTACCCTAGCGCCATCTAGTGGAAAATTAATTGCAAAATTTGGGCAGTTTGTTTTTGCTTTGAATACCCCAGGTAGCAACCCCTCTCCTAACAACAATAGCTCCCTAAATTTTGAAAGGGGTTAGTTCTACCCTCTGTTCCATAGATAGTAACTTTTTTGTGGTAAGGCGAAGAATGAAGGAGCCGTTCATTACGGCGAAAATACACAAAGGTCGGGCAACTAACTTGACATTACTTGACATCACTTGAAATGTTATTTTTGTATACTTACATTGTCACATTGTGAGGTGGTGTAGACATGGAAACTCTTTCAGAGTACCTACTTACTCGTAATGGAGGTAAGAGCCCTTTTGAGCGAAGCACCTAAAATGCACAATGCCTAAAACCAAAGGGCTATGAACCTTTCTGGCATATCTCAGTGGCGCCACCTAGCGGATTTTTTAAAACTGCGGCGCACGATGAAACCTGTGCAAATCGATAGGGGACACTTGTCTGAACAAAAAAGCTTTAATGGACCTATGCTCTAAAGTGTCACGTTTTCAAGATATCTAGCTTGAAAGTTACGAAAAGTGTCGTATGGATAAATCGATTTTACTATTTATCTATATACAATCGTAATATAGTGACAAAGTGATTGATTATACATGAAACATTATTTAATATACAACATATTTATCTTATTGAAAAAATGAAATTAATAAATACTTGCAACAACATTAATGGTTTTTGTCTTTGCTACATTATATAGGAAGTACATAGGTACTTAACTGTGCACACCTTATCTAAGGTTACTAATTGCAAACTGAGTTTATCAGTTTGTGTTATGTATGATATAGGCGTCATTTACTCCTTAACTTGATTTTACTTGACACAACGATAGGATCTAATGAAATATAAAATAAAGTTTACATTTTTATAAACGCAATGCGTTTAGTGCGGCATCATTAGTACTCGTTAAAAAGCAGAATTCTCGAAGTTTAAGAAATCTGTGTAAGAGAAACAAAATGGTGTACTTATTAACTGCCATTTTGCTTTCTCGTTTAATTCCAGGAACTACGAAAATGGAGGTCCTTTGTTTAAAGTTGCACGAATTTCTATTATTTCGGCGGAATCAACAAGGATAGCGAATAGCCATACAATAAGTGTGAGTGAGACAACATCATACAATAAATACAATAGGACGATTGGCAGCCGGGTGAACTTTCAGTCAGTTTGCCACTTTCATCTTCAACGTGCGCACGCGCTTTTCTCTGTTCTGAGACTCTATCCTGTTCATTCTGTTGTATTTGTTACCACTGTTGAGTTTGTTAATATTCCTCTTGAGTTTGTTAGTATTTTTGTTGACTTTGTTAGTGTTATTGTTGAATTTGTTGTTGTTGTCTTGGCAAGATGTCCAGTCATGTTGGTGCCAAGCAATGTTTTTTGTTGTGGTGTAAGCACTGTTCGTGGCCCGCGCCGAAGATCTCGGCGTCCTATATAGTCTTACTTGACAACTGAAGATTATATTGCTAGGCACCCCAACATCCTGAATTATGCTCGCCACTTATTTGACGATCGAGAGCTAAGTAATCTTATTTGAACATTGCAAAAATTAAAAATCTCAGTATGCAGTGTATCTGGTATCTATATTATAGTCCCTGGTCAGTATAATACATAAAATGACAATGTATAATTCGGCTCGTTTCTCAATCGTGCTTTTCATAATCGAAATGTCATATGAAAAAAAAATCGTGTATGAAAATAATATATATCCTACTTTATCGAAGCTCTCATTATGTAGCGTCTTAGACGGAGTGTAATCAACGCAAAACATTTTTAACAGAAAGTCGTCAACTTATCTCTATTATAATTAGCCAGAGATAGCTCTTACGCCAAGCGTATCACTTGTGTACCAGACTTACGCTTTCAATAGATTTTATAGCCAACTATTACCACTTAATTATGTATAATAAATGATATTTGCATTTTTTGTAACAGTAGAGAGTAATCAGTTCATATTAATGCAAGCACAACGGTAAGGCTGTTTTTTCATCTGACATGTGCTACGTTGCTAGGTTTAATATCCACCAATCAGATAATTGGGTCTGATTCTGATCGGCACAATGAACCCGATTGTAGGGTATGCAACGTAGCATCTAGCATGTTACTGGTGGAAACGCAGTCTAAATGTGACGTACTTACTTCATTATTGATGGAACAGTATTCTTATCGTTTCCAGCTAACTACGCAATACCGAATATGCCACATTTAAAAGAGGAAGTGAGGATTGCTTGCGCCCTAATAAATGCCTTCGGAAAACGGGTGACAGATCACCCACTCGTAAATGAAATAATCAACGATATATACCTTAAGCACGACGCCCCAAACTATCTGTGCGAGTTTGTAATACAAAACAATTTAAATCAACGCAGAGCCGCTTTCCAAGCTATGAACTCAAGTGAAGGCTTTCAACAGTTTCCCATCTTATCATATGAGGATCTGTTGATAATGTCTCTGGGGCCGTATCAAGTGACGCAGGCAAGAAGCTACTATGGCGAACACCTAAAAGAAAACGGAACGTTTTTCATTGAAGTGTATGAAGATTTTGAAGTTGACTATAATTTAAATCAATACAACATAGTAGTTTGTGATCCTTGGCTGACAAGAGCTAAAATACTCTCGAGGCACCAGAGCAACAGAATTTATTTTGTATATATCTTGCTAAATAATAGTTTGAAAAACAGAAATAAACTTGTCGGTCACTATTGCAGCTGTATAGTTGGAAAACGGACACTCGGGTGCTGTGCTCATGTCATGTGCATAGTTTGGTATATGGGATGGGCTCGGCACCAAGAAATTCAACCCCCTGCTGCCTTTTTAGATCAAGTTATTATTTCTGATGAAGAAGAAGATTGATTATTCAAGAAGACTGATATTCATTATCCTAATAGGTACGAATTTGTATAAAAAAAGCCTATTTGTTATAAGTATATACACTGTATGTATTCAATAACAATTAGTATTGATTTCATTTTAAGCAAAATATAAATAACTATATGACTACTTTTACGATGTTTTATTTCATACTTATAAAAACACAACTAAGAAAATCGATAAATAATTGAACAATGTGTTCATGTAATATGATTGTTATGAACTAAACAGCTTAAGGTCCCGTTGCATTGAAGGCACACACCCCGTTGGTGTGTCTATACGAACTAGGTATGTTCCATACACTGCTGTAAAGTAAAGTAGTCCTAAAAGCGAATTTTCACACCCCACCTGCTTTCATTGAATAAACATAAAAACTCAAAAAGTGTGAAATTGTTAGACAATCATAGCAAATAACTTTGAGCGTGATTACCACGAGAATAAGTCATGAGCTGTACATCTCACGACGCGTTTCTGGATTTCTTTTAAGTTACACATAAAAGTAAGTTATAGATATTTATTTTACCTATTTTCTATTTATTTATTTTTCAATAAAGTAAATATGTGGTATATTAAACACTAATATTCCATGCATAATCACTTAGTCATTATATTCCAATTGCATATAAAAGTAAAATCGATTTGTTCATACAACACTTTTCGGAACTTTCAAGCTAAATATCTTGAAAACGTGACGCTTTAGAGCATAGGTTCATTAAAGCTTTTTTGTTCAGAAAAGTGCCCCCTATCGATATGCACAGGTTTCATCGTGCGCCGCAGTTTTAAAAAATCCGCTAGGTGGCGCCACCAGGCTATGCCAGCCTCCATAGTGAAATGTTCAATGCCCTTTGCCTACAATATACTTTGACAACAATGTTTATAAATGCCTAAGAAGCGAAATGCCTATGAAGATTTATTTATTTACTTACTAAAGTATTCAATACACATAGTCATTACAGGTACATGCCTATTGCGACATATGTAAACAATACCTATTTCTACAATAAATTTCTATAATAAACTTTCAAATCTGAACCACATATTAACAAAAACATAAAACAATCCCTTTTTTTTATTGCTAGCAAGTATGTTTACGGTTGGCCAAATAATTGATTTACAATTTTTGACAATACTTCCCATGTAGCCCAAATATCGCTATATTTAAGCACTACGTGTGTGTAACAATGAAAGAGATGCATGATCTTGACATGAAATTGAACCTTAGGTGGTACTTAAACTAATTTTTTGACAGATTGTACATAGGAGGCCGTGGGTCGTGACTGTACCTCGAGATTGAGTCCGGTCTAACATGTTGCCCACAGTGGTCGATGGGCTGATCACCTGTCACCATATATCCACCTTTGGACTTCGTAATTCGTATCAAAGATGACTCTAAGTTGTCTACTGGTTCCTTAACGGCCTCTGTGGTCCAGTGGTTGAGCGTTGGACTCACTATCCGGAAGACCCGGGTTCGAATCCCGGTGGGGACATATCACAAAAATCACTTTGTGATCCCTAGTTTGGTTAGGACATTACAGATCACCTGATTGTACGAAAGTAAGATGATCCGTGCTTCGGAAGGCACGTTAAGCCGTTGGTCCCAGTCACTATTTACTGATGTGATTAAACGTTACATAAAGCATGTCAGCTCAATCGTTACATGGGCCTTTGGCAGCTCAATCGTAACCCTGACACCAGGGTTGATGAGGCTGGTATTCCACCTCACAACCCACACGATAAGAAGAAGACAGGTTCCTTGTGGCTCTGTCCCCTCTATTGGGGATTAAGGATGTGAAAATGTATGTAAAAAATTACCTTTTAACACTTGTTTTCTATGCGTCCCAATACTCGAGTCCCTCCAGGTTTAACTTGAGACTACTCACACCTCTATGCTAGCACCGCACTAGCATCAGATCGATGGATTTTAATTAGTCTCTCGGTTTCGTGGAACACAATCTGCAATGAATATCAAAGTGAACATATATGGCTACAGTTATACGTAGATATAACACTACTTTAGCCTGTAGCATAGAATAAGGAATAATACTACGTATAGACCGGCAACTCTGCGCTCCCCACCAGCGGCTGACCTAGGTTTACCTCTCTTACTTTGGTCTACAATCGTATGGGCGACAGACAGACGCGCGTAACGCGAACGCGATAACGTCAATACGTAATGTCTGTGTAAAACGAGGTATTTTGTATGAAGTTACCGTGGTGTGCCTGTAGTCTGGAGAAGGCAACGCTGTACCTACTGTAGGATAGTCATCGTAAAACGAATATTCAGTAATTTGTTATAGCATCCGTCCTGCCTTTAAATACAGTCGTATCTTGTATACTGGGTGTTAGTGACATCGTAACGAATACTGAGAGGGATGATTCAGACCATGATTCTGAGTTAATATCTAGTGGAATTTTCCGTCGCAAAATTCATGAAATTTTGAGTTTTGTTTTTAATTATTTTCAATTCCATATTGTGCTTTTAGCTGCATAGAACCCAAATTTCAATAAAAAAAACAATAATGACAAATTATCGAAAATTTTCGATGTAATGGGGACAACAGCTGCTCGAACGGGTCAACGGCCACACGCACCGCGCCGCGCGCCCCGCTCCGCACGCCCCGCTCCGCGCGCCCCGCTCCGCGCGCCCCGCGCCGCACGCCGGCGGCGGCGCGGCGGCGGCGCGGCCTACAAAGTAGGCACTACGAACCGATCCTATTTCTTTCTCTGTCCATCGTAAATTATAAATTTATTTTATTCTTATTCTTAAATGGACGGATAATCAACAGGCATAAAATTTATGGAATACACGTCAATTTTAAGCAGAAATCTAAAACAACCGACAGAAAAGTTGACAGCACACGTCAAACGGTTTGCATACCAGCGAGATACCTTTTTGATTCGACCGGGTTATTCATTCATTTACTCATAGGAATCGGGGCCATTATCTACCTAAAACAGTTGAAACAGTAAATAATTGTATTCTTTGTTGTCATTAGAATAACTAACAACCAACTAACACAACCACCACAGATTAGGTAATTAGTTACCTACTATGTCAACCATCCACCAACTTAGTATGTAAGTACCTACGCAAAACCTCGCTACACAAAAATCGAGCGAGATCGCGTCTAGAATTGGGCGGACACTCCGCCAGAGTGTTGCCTATCGATATTCTATCGATACCTAGTTAAAAAAAAACCAATAGTAGGTACCTATCGATAGATCTTTTAGATCAATACCCATTATTGTTACAAAGCAAGACCTATCGGTACTATCGCTTGTATCGATCTAAATGTACTATCACTACTTTCGATAGTTTAGACAATTTTCAAGTTCAACAATTGATAATCTACCTATCGATAGTTCGGCAACTCCGCCGCGTAGGCAATGTCGGCATGTTCAAAGAAAAAAATTGTCCGAGAGGAGTGATCTTATTTTTCTTGTTACATGTTGGTACCGAGGTACTAAGTACTAAGTTATTCGTGGTTTTAAATCTCATTGTTAAATCAACAGTAAAGAACTAATTAAACCTATCCTGTTCTGTGTACAATATTCATGTAACGGCTACGTGCTTACATAAGTACCTAGTAGACGGGAGCAACGACTTAACGTACCTTCCGAAGCACGGTTCATTTTACTTTCGGACAATCAGGTGATCAGCCTGTAACGTCCCAACCAAAGGCCTTATAAACAGATTTTTGTGATATGTCCCCACCGGAAACGAACCCGGGCCCTCCGCATCCCATCGCTCAACCACTGGACCACATAGGCCAAGAAGGTTCTAAGACATAATTAAAGGATCCTGGGACGCAAGACCTCCGAGTTAGGGCTTGTTTGATCTGTCTTGATGGATACTCGGACGTGAATAGCCTCACGGATCAAGGGCAACGCGCGCCAATAAAGTAGGCATTACGAACAGATACTAGGTATTTCTTTGAGTTGATAGGTATCAAGTGAAGTTTCCTGTCGCCAAATTCATAAAAAAATTAGATTTTTTTCAGTCCCATATTGTGTTTTAAACTGCATAGAACGCACATTTAAAATAAACAAATAAAAATTACTAATTATTAAATTTTATCAATGTCATCAATAATAATAATAACGTATCTACAACTTCAGCTATGCGCAGGTGAATAGCCGGCGCACGGGTCAAGGGCAACGCTCGCCAATAAAGTAGGCATACGAACAGATACTATTTCTTTCTCTGTCACTTGCACCATAAACATACTTCTCTCTCTCTCTCTAGTCGTCGGCTCGACTCGGCCGCGGCCAGTGCGTCGTCGGCGCCCTTAGTCGGCGCCTTTGATGCTTTGCGCTAACGCCGCCGCGCGCTTCCGCTCAGTCGAATACTAAGCTTGACCCGAATCGCGTGATGTTTTTCGAGGATATTTTTTTCGTGTTTTGTTTGTGTTTGTTTCATTCTGTAAATGAGTAGTGTCGACTATGATGATAGATCATAGACCATTTACTGCGCAAAAGTATGGAAGATTGTTGATGTTTATTAAAGAGCAAGGTGTTGTGTTTGTGAGTGCGTGTGATACCTACCTACCGCGGAGGAAACGCGATGTTGCATACCTACGTGACGTGACATGTTCTAGGGTACGTACCTAGGTACTTCATCCGAAGGAATAACAATTAAGGTAAGGCAAGAGTAGGGTTTTTATTGTTAATAAGTTAGGAACGTTTTAATAACTGGTAGGTAGGTACCGTGCGTGAAAAATCGTGGCAGTAGTTGTTCTACTTCAACAAACTCAACATTTTTAAACGTTGCACCACTAAGCATCTAAATACAAGAGAATGAAAACTCCTACCTAGATACAACATCGTATCACGCACGCACGCGTAACGTAGCCGTGCGTAGGTTTAACGTCTGTGTGCCGCGTTGTTCGACTTACATTGCGGCACAGTAAAAATTCAAAATCTTAATTAAACATTTGCGACAAGAAAAACACCCACCATCGTTTTTAGTACAATCAAATAGGCGTTCCATTTTTTTTTTCGTTACGATGTCCCTAACACCCTGTATAACTGTTCCATGATTTTTATAATTTCGATCTTGAAAAAAACCACCACATCAATTCAATCAATCAATAATACTTTATTGCATAACAACATATACAAAGGACGTAAACAAACGAATTAACATAAGCACAATAGGCGGCCTTCTTGCTAAACAGCAATTTCTACCAGGCAACCTTAGGGTGAAAAAGTTTATGCATTGGAGCACGGGATGGTGCAATAAACATATAATGATACTAACATAACTAAACAATACCGTAAATAAATATATATATGGTTGGTTATATGGAAGAAATCGCTTTAAGCGATAAGGCCGCCATTTGCCATGTACTTAGTTAAGAGACTTTTTGTAATTATTTCTTTTTATTTTGGTGCAATAAAGTGTATTTGTATTGTATTGTATATATTTACACACACATACATAAACATACATACAAATAGCCTGTACAATATAATACATATAAGGTGAATAAGAAAAACACTTCCAAGTTATGCCTGCAGGAAAAGCGCCTTCACTCTTTCCCCGAAAGAGTTCAGAGAAGGAGCCGTCCTCCTGACAGCCTCAGGTAGAAAGTTCCACAACCGGACAGCCCGCAACGTGAAAGAACAAGAATAAAAGTCAGTGGAATGGACAGGGATACTAAGGGATAAGGTGTGGGACGATCGCAAGGTACGATCAAGGACAGGGGAGAGGAGGAATTATTGGTCAACAACACGCCACTACTTACGAATCTGCCCATCCCCTTATTGGGATACGGAGCAAGGATTACGGAATTTTATAACTTTACGTCAGTAGGTAGTAAACTGGAGGACACCACGCTCCACGCTGACAACATCTCCATTACAGGGAGGAGATGAAACAAAGGAATAAAAGTTCCTTTGCTAATGACTTTTACTTGTTTTTGCAACGTCGGATGTTATCTATACGGCTGCGGCCAGCTCGATTTCCGCCGGTCAGCCCAGGATGCGGTCGAGATTCGATATACCTTACTTACAGGATATTGTACTTGTACTGCTTCGCTGATCCATTGTATCACTCACGCAAAAATGTACTCACTCAAACTCTAATATAGGTATCCTAACGTAACATAACATGTTCTACTACTTCCCGAACATGTCGTAAATACCAACAGCGGGATTGTATGCGAATCGACACAATATAAAATTATCTTATTATGTTAGAATCATACTTACCATAGGCTAATCACCTATATTCTTCTATAAGGGTTGTAAGGTGGATTATGATTACCAACCTCATCATCCCAAGTGTCAGGGTTATTATCGAGCCGCTAAAGTCCCCTCACCTCACCACACCCTGTTATCACATAGTTCGTCATTTCCTTTTTCGGAACTCATATCAAAAGTGATGCAAGTTGTGTTATGATTTAAACGGAATAAATTCAAAATAAATTGGTCGATGAATACATAATTTCGTAAAGCAAGGAGGGCGTTGCGTCTTTTGGGGTAAATCTTCTATAATATTCGATTCGTGCAACGGAAATTTGTTCCGTTATCAAATCCTTGCAAATTCGCATTCAGCGTGCTATCTGCTGGTATGGAAATTAAATTCATTTGGAGTCACCAACTGCTAATCGTATCTAGGAAATTGAAGATTCAACCACTTTGATGCAATAATGTAAACTGCACATGACTATTTTTTAATAAGTAGATATATCGTTCATACTTCTTACAAAGGATCCTATCAAATCTTTACGATTAAGCGGACCATGTGAAAACAGGACAATGCTCGGGAGATGATAGACTTCTTACAATGGATACTTACGTAAAGTCATGCCCATATTCATGATAGTGTCTTTTTTATCAGGAGTAAAAAATTTTAGGCTATTAGTCGCAAGTAAATAAAGTAGGAAAGCGGACCCCGGCGCAAGACGGCGGGATTCACGCTAGGAAGAAGAAGAAGAAGAAGTCGCAAGTAAATAAAAACAATAAACTGTTTATAACCGTTAATCAATAAGCCCTTAATGCATGGAGCGTGTTTCAACGTGTGGTAAATTGAATACTTACTTACATTTAAATTCAGAATCTGAGACTACAAACAATATTTTTCCTTCTATTCGTCGTTCCCTATTCATTCTAACACTCCAGCATACGTCAGCACGTTTCAACTCGGACGTTTCCAAATACTTTTTTATAAAATTCATTTTACATTGAAACGAGACGTCTGGTTTTCCTCGTCCGCAGCGGTGGCTGGGCGCGGCTAGGCATCGTTCCATTTCCTTTCCGGCGCCGTGTTTGCCCTGATAAAGCTGAATTTACCCTCGCTTCCAACACCGACCAGATAACTTCCAATAGCCAACTGTTGACAATCCCCACTTAAGATATCTTTGAAGTCTGACATCTCTTTTAATGTCTAAGTATTTTTTTTCGATTTTCAGTCTCGCAACTTGGATAGGTTATTTCTTAACACACACATATATTAGTGTATGGATATAGCGCTGTAAAATCTACGGAATAAACTTAAAAGATTACTAAGTTAGAAAATGATTTGTGTTTCATTGTGGTTGCCTCGACATCCGAATAAATCAAACTTGACTAAATTGTGTCAATAAAGTATTAGGTATATGTAAAACTATGTATCTACAGTCAACAACATTGTACCTCCCAAGCTCCACCATGTCACTACACTACTACATTATGAAAGCAAAAAAACCAGATGCAAACAAGAACTTACATTTTGATTTCATGAAGCCATTTCGCCGCTTCAATGTTTAAGGGGTGCAGGGACGAAGGTTCCGGCTGCCTCTTATGAATGTGTTATGAACCATTTTACGTTCCGGTCCAATCCGGGATAGTAATCCTATCGTATCCGACAGATCCGTCATCGCTCAAATTGGGATGAACATATCATAGTTCAGTTCAGCCGTGCTTCGTGACTTGTCGCATTAGTAGCGACATATTGAAATCATTATTAGGGGCAGCCTAAAGGCGATGGGCGATTGGTTAAATATCTTTCGATAAAATCAATAATTTGATGGGAATATAAAGGATCAGTGCTTAGCTTGCAGGTCTATCAGCTCTCAGAGACCATATCACGTAGTCGCCATTGATCTGTGCAACCCTAGGGCTTGAAAACTCTTTGGCGACAAGATTAGCCAGTGTGCCAGAGTACTTAGTAGGAGGGTGTTTAAAGATCCTTTTTAAACTTTTCGAGTAAGTACTCAAATATACCCATACTTGCAGATGACAATTTCCAACGATTTTCTATAAAAGCTTTGATAGTCAAGAATTACCGGCTATAACGAGTGAAAAAAATAAAAAATATCTTCTCGTACTAGTTACGAAATACCTGTAAAAAAAGAAAGTATAGATTTCCTTCGTCGCTCCATTCTCCGAGACTCTCAGTAATGTCATTTTATTTTCTGAATGCGAAGCGTAGCCGTAAATTACGTTTATTTATACCGGCGAATATCTTGACTTGATTTATTCCTTTTTGCGGTACTTAGCACATTCGCACCAGATGAAAATGTGTTCATTGAGGAAAACGAGTGGAAAATTCCTGATCGAGCCAACAAAAGTTTGATATGAAAAGTTTTTTAAAATATAGTTTGTAGTTATTTAAGGGTCTTCGCGTTCACTATTACGTATGTTTATATATACGATAATAACAGTCTTAACAAATTTTGCATGTACTTACCATGATCCTAAAATAAGAAACGTAGTATAAAAAGCTAAGAACTGAAATGTACTTATATTAAAACAGGCAAGGAAGACCATTAGCATTACGGATGCAAAACGTATGAATTTGTGAGTTTCTCTGTCTCGCGTGGCGTATTACGTTACAACATATTAAGTGTTATGTGGCGTGGCGTTATGGCGTAAAAAGCCATCAAACGCCATGGTTTTTACTCCTCGCTCTTCTGGGAATAATTCCTCTTGAAAAGCTTTTAAAACTGTTCGAAACTTTTAACTTTCATTAATTAGGTAAGTAATATGCAATTTTAACACGAGTTTTTGATAAGTGAGGTAGGTACTGCATTAAATTAGAAAATCCCACGTATTTGTAATATAATAATAAAGGAAATATTATAAAAAAAATGGTTTCCTTTTTTCAATATTACTCTTTGTAAATATTTTGTCTATGGTGGAAATAAATATTTCAAAGGTTCTTTTTTATAAAAATAAAAACTTCCGAACTCTATTGATGTTTTGTGATGAAAAAATATAATAGAGTGAGATATTGGTCGCGAGCGATGCGGGTTTATTTGGGCGCGGCGGCGGCGGCGGTGCGACATCCCTCGATGATTAAACTTGCGAGTTGATTACGCGGCGTGTCCGCCCCGCGTAACGGTGGCCAATAGGTTTATTTAGTACTGTCCACGTACCCGATTACGCCTTTCGTGTAGCTTTTATCTAAAATGTTTTCCGGGTAAACTGGTCTGCCCATTTCAGGGTGAATGCCAATAATAGCCGGCCGGTAGCTATCAGATTTTTGTTAAAAGACTTTGTATTTGCGTTAATGCGCGTCGCTGAAAGCTTCGTTGGAAATTTCCTGAAAATTTATATTGAAATCGCGGCATGTAATCCATCCGAGCGACTATTAAGTAAATTAATGTAAATGAGAATGAAGACACGTCCCAGCGTAACTCAAACAACAACTACTCTGAAATCAGCGAGGTAAAATGTAATTAGGTGGGTACATAGATGGCACGGCGTGGGTGCTGCGGGTGTAGTTAGACGTGGTGGATTCACGGAGCATGTTTGACGAGTTGATGAAGCAAATCTAATCATTCTCGGATTGCACCGGAGCTGCAGTATCGCGCGGCGCCGCCGGAAATTTGCGGTTAACTCCGTCGCCTACCACCACCACACCACTGGAACTAGACACCATTTTCTACTTTGAAATGGAACATGGATACAGAAAATACTGTTTCGCAATGGAAATAAATACTTAGTCTAATATACTCTTTATTGTAAAAGAAGTCATTTATATATTTATTTATTTATTCATTTATTTATATACCTACCTATCAATTTCATCACTTTTATTGACTTCTCACACCATGCGGGGTTGGCTGGAAGAGATCTCTTTTAGATGTAAAATATAAATAAGTCCACCTTTTGTACCTATTTTTTGTCATTATTTACAATATGTACAGTAAAGAGTTTAATATACTGAAAAGAAAAATCATATGTATAGATTACATATCTATTTCTCTAAAACAATAACCAATAAGTCGCTATTTATCTGTCATATATTTATATCTGAATAAGTAGGTATAATGTCATTGCCTGAGCGGCATGTCGAAGTAGCTAATTCGCTACGATTCTATTTATTGAAACACGAGATTAATCTCCTACCAACCCTAACAAATTGGAAAGCGCAACTCCGCTTCGAGTTTAGAATTAATTTGTAGTACAAATTAAATGAATGTGACTAACAAGTTACACACGGTAATAGTTTAGTGACATGACGGGGAAAATAATAAACTAATGCGGTTTGAATGTAAAACAACCCTGTCGTTATGGAATTAAAAAAGGTAATATACGTATAATCATAGATTACCTAATATAAGTAGGTTACTAAGTACTCTATTGCTTTCGCGATATTAAAAACTGATCCTACAAGTTAGACAAAAAATATATAGATACTAATGCTAATTCCTGTAAATACCATCTAATTTTATTTTATGTCTGTCATTTTCTTATCCGCCGAAAAGGAAAGGGACGGGTAATCGACAAGCATAAAATTTATGGAACATACGTCAATTTTAAGCACAAATCTAAAACAATCGTCTAAAAAAATTACATTAGCCAATAACCCGACAGAATCAAGTTGACAGCACACCTCAAACGGTTCGCATACCAGCGAGATACTTTTTTGATTCGCCCGCGTTATTCATTAATTTACTCATTATTCCTAAAATTAATAGCTGTCAATCATCCGTCCCTTTCCTTTTCGGCGGATGGGAAAATGACAGGTATAACTTAAAGTAAAATTAGGAGGTGTCTGCAGGAATTGGGGCCAATAAATATATGGAAAAAGATTCAAACCGAACAAATCGCGTACCTAATCAGTGTACGATGGATTGGCGTACCTACCGATGAGGCAAATAATTTGTTGTCCTATTCCGGCCGCCGTCGTTCGATTATGTAAATGAAGACAGCTGTGCCGTGGTATGAGTGATTGCCGCCGCAGCCCGTTCATGCACACGCACATTTATTACAACATCACAGCACTGTAAAAGCAAACAAAAGCCTCTATGGTCTGAGCGTTGAGCTCACAATCTGGAGGTCCGGGTTCGGGGACATTGTCGAAATCACTACGTGAGACGGTCATTGTAAGCTGTATCACCTGATTATCCGAAAAAGTAAGATGATTTCGAGCTTCGGAAGGCACGTAAAGCTCAAACCTCCGGTTAATAAGAGGCCTGTACCCTGTGCACGTGTATAGACTATTATGTTATGTTAAAGCTGCGGTTAAACGACTCTTGTCTTTACTTATCAGAGAACAACATTCAAAGTCCTTGCAATCATCTAACCGCGCGGTACCTAACAAAGTTCCCCAAAGAAAAAGCGGCGACGCTTCATGTATGCGCGAAATAATTAAATAAATAATAAATAAACACGCCCTTAGCCTTTCACTTACATTTGTACTCGTATGGATTACATAGGTTCGTAAATTGTTAATAGCATGATCACTTACATAGCCAGGTTTGGTAGAGAAGAATTTTTATGCTGTAATTCTGGGCCTACATTATAAACAAAAGCTCTGTGTAAAATTTGGATTTTCTAGTCCCAATGCAGTGCATTTATATAATATTATGTCAATCGATGCTTTTATACGCTTAGATACTTTATAAAATCATCTGAACTAAAGGAAAATATGAAATCATATAACAAGTAATTACGTAAGTAATTCTTTTTCGCAAGGCCTTGGATTTGTCGTACTTACAGAATTGTATTATTTTTAAGTTTAGAATTTGGGGCACCTTGAATGCAAAGCACGTGTTTTACTACTCTGCCGTAAAATTTCAAATTAAAAAAACTCACAGAAAACATATAAGAATTTCAGGTATGCGGAGATGCCAGGCTTAGACACGTAAAGGAACGCATTAGGCGACGCGCGACGTGGCGAACGCGTGACGGTAACCGATGGGCACGCGTCACCTGTTCTCGTGATGGATGCCCACCGCGGATATCACGACTCTATTATGTAGCCCCCGTTCTTATACACGTGCCTAATATGACACGTCTAATCTATGCCAAGGCAGAGAGGAATTTAACACAAGATACTATAATATGAAGCATTTGGATACCACTAAAAGTCTAGTTATTACGAAAATAAATGCATATTTGAATATATGAGCTCATAGCGACCAGTCGTATAAACTAGAATTTTACTTCCTATTCCGTATTAGTAGCCTATAGCGGTCGTATCAAACAATCAAAGAGGCGAGTTCTAAATTCAAACGAGGAAATTCAATAATTATTCAATTAACCAATTAAC